>NC_091441.1:106515443-106720714 GCF_964237555.1 Oryctolagus cuniculus
TCCCCGCCCCCATCCAAACACTCACCACCCCAGCTCTGCAGTACTCCGTCCCTCTCTCGCTTCTCCTTCCTCTTCTTTTTCGCTTTCACAAATTCTGCACGCGCCATCTTTGTGTGGGGTGATTCTTTGCTAATTTCACTTACCCATTCTCTTACCAATCAGTTCAGAAATAGAAAATTGGAGTGCGCTTTGGGGCTTCATTTGCCTAAATTTCTTTCAGTCTTTCCCTTCTGCCATAGAAAAATGGAAACGACAGGAAGGGGGAAGCCAAAAAAAAAAAAAAAAAAAAGATAGGATATTTCTATTATTGCCATAACCTGTTGTATACAGTGGTGGTAAAAAAAATTATTAACATAATAGCAACAGCTGCAGCCTAAATAGAAGCTATGAGATAATTAATGTGCTACAACAAATTAATTTACTGCAGGTGCTTCTGCTGTGAACTGAGTAACCCATGCCACATAAAGTCTAAATACAATTATGATTCCCCCCACCCCAACACCCACTAAAACAAAACACAGAGCAAGGTGTCCTGTCTGGCAAAAATACCTATTGTGAAAAGAAAGGGAAAAAAGGAAGACAGAAAATTCTCCCCCAGTTCATTTTCCCTTGCTGCCCACCAACCCATTCTAAATGGTTCAGTCACCGGTGTGGAGTTGTATCAGGTGTGTCTGTGTATGACTGTGCATGTATCGGAGTGAAGAATATGGCATTTTTAAACACGTGTAGGTTTGATCTTAAACCTTAAGTTAGAAAGCATCTGGACCAGCTATGGGTTTCTTTTAAAAAATTAAAGACAGTTTATAATATTGAAGTACTCCGTTGGTTGTTTCAATAAAAATGAGACATAGCTACATGTTATAGCTAAAAGAAAAAAACAGCAGTGCTGAGCAGTTACCTATCTGGTTAATCATTTTTTTTAGAAATTACCTCTTTCAAGAAGGAACTGTGTTTAGAGTGTGGCACGCCTCACTGATGTGTCAGATGTTTTTTTACTCTCACTTGCTGTCAAGTTGAGTGCTTGAGGAGAGTGGTTGCTAGCTGTATCACAAGTGTGTGCCAGAAATACATTGTATCAGGGTAACAGGGCAGGGGCCTGGAGAAGATCACAGTGCCAGGAGCAAATGTCCATTTTCTATTTTGCTCCACTCAGCAAAAAATAACTTTGGGCCTAGAAAAGAAGAGAAATATACAGATTGATTTAAAAAAAAAAAACTATTTGTCTCTTAAAATAAGGATATGGCCATTTCTGATTTTTCTTCTACTAATGCTATTGAAAGAAAAAGACTATTTTTTTGCATTGCAGACTCAGTTTTTGTTTGTTTGCTTGTTTCTTTAAAAGCAAATAAATTTTAACCTGGTCAAATTTTCAAGGTTATTGGCTATTAAAATTTATCCTCTGCAGGACCTGAAATTTCATTCAAAGGCTTGCAATACAATATATTAGTATTTTAACACAATGCACGGATTTTAACAGCATCTGGATCTAACTCTGCAGAAATCTTAGTTCTAAAAGGAGACATAAAATTATTCAAATAGAACACTATTTCAGCTACACCCAGAAGGGATACTGCATGGATTTTTTTTTTGTATGGATTTCTTTTTTCAATGTTTTCTTATATTCTTTTCAGATGGACAAGCAATGCTCTGAATCCCTGCGTTCTCTCTGCAGAGGTATCACACTGTTTCTCAGGCGGTGACAAACTTGCATTTCACTCCATCTTTCTTTTGTTTATACTAAAAGCTTTTCTTTCATCATCTATTTTCAAATCTGCTCGTGTTTTGAATTTACAATTTTAGAATTTGAGTGGGGGGGGGGAGAAAAAGAGACAAAGGCCTATTGGTTTGCTTTTAAAGAGAGAAGAAAGAAATAGCCAATTCTTTGATAGAAACGAGAAAAGTTGACAAGTATGGAATGTATACACCTCCGGTGGGATTTCCCAGCAATTTTCATGTCAGCCGACTGTGTCGTTCCACTGGCATGGAGTTCTCTGAAATCATATAGTTGTATAATTATGGAATCAATGTGGGAAAAGAAGAAAGCTTTCATTTCTGTTCCTGCAAGGGGTCGTCCGTTCAAAATATTTCTCCTTGCACTATAAACCGCACTGGAAACTACGCCGTAGAAATCAGGAGAGTAACCCTCCTTCCCATCGGTCTGCTCTGTTTGTAGCAAACCCATCCCGGTTCCTTCGCCTCTTCCTCATGTGATTTGTTTCCAGAACCCTTATTCAGCACCAGGGACATTGTGCAGGTTCCCAACAATAAAACATGGTGGTTGTTGTAAGCCAGAATGTTCTGGGTGGTTTGCTGTATAGGAAAAGCTAACTAACAGAACTAAGATGATTAATTCTTGAAATTGTTAAGGGTGGCATAATACTGCAAGTTTATCCTAAGCTTTCTAAAACAACGATGCCTAGAAATTTTTAACTGGGAAATCTTAGTGAAACCATTTTGTATGTGCACTCCCAGAAAGACATTTATTTAAATTATACACAGGTACTGTTGTCAGTACAGGATATTAAATATCAGTGAAGTTGATTTCCCTTTTTTGCACAAAAAGGAAATACACAGGTTGGAGGATTTATTTCCTCATTCCACTGGCTCCTCATTGTACCTTCTTTGCTTCTGTTCACTCTGCACAGGACTACCGTTCTAAAGCTCTGAAATCTTTTCCATAATCGATTTTAAAACATTGTTTTATTCTGAATTTGTGCGCTCTGTTCTTTAAGACTAGACTCAGAGCTTTATTTATGATAATGGCTGATTATTGTAAAATCCTTTTTGGGAATTACACCTTGATATTTTTCATTACCTGACTTTAAATAAACCCTTTTGATAAAAACGACTCTCCATGTTTCTAGTAAATGTACCTAGGAGATCTATATCTATATCTATATCTATAGTTTGTGGAGACTCTGGCATTGCCATTTTTGCTACATAAGTAACTCTAGTGTGGATGGATGGATGGATGGATGTCTTTAATACAGAAGTGTTAAGGATGGCCTTTTTTTTTTTTTTTAAAGATTTATTTATTTGTTTGAAAGGCAGAGTTCCAAAGAAAGAGGGACAGACAGGGAGTGCTGTCCACTCCCCCAAATGCCTGTAACAGCTGAACCTCATCCAGGTCTCCCATGTGGGTGGCAGGAGCCCAAGCACTTGGGCCATCTTCTGCTGTGCCTTGCCAGGTGTGTTAGCAGAGAGCGGGGTCAGAAGCGGGGTGGCTGGAACATGAACCGGCACCCATATGGTGCAAAAGCAGTGGCTTAACCCACAGTGCCACAATGCCAGACCCAAGGATGGCCTTTTATGTCAAGAGGTTTTGAGACACCTCAGTTAATAGTTGTACTTTTAGTATCGGTTGATTGAGAATCTCCACAAAAAAAAAAAAAAAAAAAAAAAAAAAAAAAACTGCAATAAATTCAGTATCGCTTTTAAACAAATGCATGTTTTATTAATCCCCATGGAAGCTACATGAATTTGAATGCTCTTTGCTAGCATGTGTGGAAGACTTATTTATCAGGGCACAATGTTCAGGGCCATATGGAGTCTTCGAGCCCTTGCTTACGATGGTAATTAAGAAAGCTGCTTCTCTAGTGCGTATTGAAGATGCAAATCCCATTCTGCTGTGCGCTGGCTGTGTGACCTAGCCAGGACCTCTCACCTCTCTGAGTCTTGGCATCACTTAGGTCATAGCAGTAACAGCAGTGGGGGAGTATCAAGGACCCCATGTGGCTCCCGTTTATTGAGCTTCTGTTGGGTGCAGAGCTTGGCCCTCCAACAATGTGGAGAGCATCACCAGGACCTCTTGAAAACATCACAGGAAGGGGAGCGTTCTTTTCCCCATTTTTTTTTTTTTTTTTTTTGGAAATGGAAATAGACAAATTAAAGAGTTTACTCAGGTTATAAACTAAGTCAGCTGAAATGGAATTTGAATGCTAGACTTCAGCTGCCCAGTACAGTAGCCATTAGTCACATGTGGCTATTGAATTTAAATAGATTAACATTAAATCAGGGCCAGCATTGTGTCATGGCGGGTAAAGCCGCTAGAGACGGCTTGCATATGGACGCCGGTTCATGTCCCGGTTGCTCCACTTCCCATCTAGCTCCCTGCAAACAGCCTGGGAAAAGCAATGGAAGATGGCCCAACTGTTTGGACCCCTGCCACCCATGTGGGAGATCCACAGGAAGCTTTTGGCTCCTGGTTTCAGCCTGGCCCAGTGCTGGCCTTTGCAGCCATCTGGGGAGTGAGCCAGTGGATACAAGATCTCTCTTTCTGTCTCTCCCTCTTTCTCTGTTACTCTTTTAAAATAAATAAATCTTAAAAAGAAAAAAATCAAGTTCTTTTGTCACCGTACACTTTTAGCACTCAGCACCTGTTGTGGCTACCGTGTTACATGATGTAGACAAAGCCCATCTCGCTTCTCATGGTAGCGTCTCCTTGTATGGCGCTGAACTAGGCTGACTGCCCTTACCGCTGCGTTTTATTCTTCCTCATCCATTTCTTCCTTTCCTCATCCATTCGTTCAAGATGTACTGAATACCTACTGCATTAGATTTTCATTACTGTAACAAAATATACTAGGCAGGCTACTTTGTAAAAACAAAACAAAACAAAACAAAAAACAGTTCACTTTGGCTCATGGTTCAAAGTCCAAAGAGCATGACACCAATTTTGGGGAGGACCCTCCTTGGCTGAATGAGCTCATGGTGGGACTGTGTGTGCCTCCTGTGCCAGTCGGGTCTCCCTCTCCCTCCTTATTAAAGCCACTAGGATTCAATCACATCTAATCTGACCATTCTCCCAAGGCCTCACCTCTAAACACTACTGTTGGGTTGGGTTTCCACCGCTCTTCATACCGTTAAAAGCCTTGCTTGAGCCAAAGCACCTGCTCCAGGCCAGGCACCACTTGGACACTGGAGACCTACCTCGTTGTTGTTGGGAGCAAATTAAATAGAAGTCCCAGAGGTTTGTAAGCTACCAAGTCATAGACAAAAGTGAAATTCCTTCTTGCACCTGCTGTGGTACCATGAGACTCCACACCTTCGAGAGCAAACCTGAGTCACTCTTCTTGGACTCCTCACTAGCCTCCCCTCAGGCACCTCCCCGCAGCCCTTAAGAGGGTGCAGTACCCATCAGAAGTGGACACGGGGTCCCCCATTATAGTGTACACATGTTGGATTTTGTTCTGCCACCTGCTGAACCCCTTGCCTAATTCCCGTGGGCATCCTGGGGTCCAAGGCACCGGAAGCACAGGCATGAGCTCAGTTCAGCCAATCAGCTGCTTCTGTGCTGGGCTTTGTCTGGGGCAGAGGACACAAAGAAGCCCAAGCAGATTTAATTAGTTCAGTGACTGCAGTGGAAAGATCCTCCCTATACACAATTGTCGCTTTTCTGTAATCCTGATGGATGATCTTAGAAGCAGTTTTATTCCTGTGACCCTGCCCTGCCCTGCCATCCCCTTAAGCCTCCTCCAGAAAGGTGGTCCTGAATATCCACCCCTTTTGTGGTCTTTGTAGCAAAGTCTCACTGCAACAAAATTGCAAAAACAAAGTCTTCCTATAGTTATCCTCTCTTCAGTCTTTGGTCAAGGCAAAAAGTCTCTTCTCACTCCCAGGCAAAGAGAGTGAGTTGACTTCCTGTCACCATCACTCCCTGCTGGCTGGGAGTGATGTTTTCCACCCCTTTAGGGTTGGGGCCACAAGGGAACATAAGAAGAGTGCAACGGCTCTTGGCCTGCTGGTTACTGTCCTACACTGGCTCTTGCTAGCTGGTCCAGCTAATGGCTTTGTTAGGGGCACTGTGGGAAACCCATTGGCAGATCCTCCCCCAGGACCCCTGACTGCCCCTCCCTGGGCTGGGCAGGCTTCCACAAGAGTCCTTCTAAGGTTCTCTTCAAGGATCTCCCTCAGTCTTGGTCTCCCATCCCTTTGACAGTCTCACGGTACCCAGTCCTAAGTCATCTGCCTCACATCCCACTCTAACATGCACAGTCGGTCATCTCTTGATGCCTCAGTTGGAACCTCCTGCCTGCCATCCTATCTCCCTAGAGATGGCACTGGGAGCCAGGGCTGTGGGTGCAATGGCAACCATGTCCTCACCAAGCGGTTTAGTGGTTACAGGTACTTAGACTCAGGTTTCTGCCTGTAACTCAAGCTTATTGTTTCTACGTCCCTGGTGATTCCCTGAACTAGCCAATATCCTTCCTATTATTTTCTCTGCTCCAGTCAGCCAGACTCATTTTCTGTTCCTTGCAGCTCAATACATTGTTTGATAAACTCTGCATTTTGATTATTTTCTACTGTTGGCTTTCTCCCTAGCGTGTACTGAGTCATTATAACTCCACTATCATTTTTCAGTTTGTAAAGTAATATGTGTACCTTGTAAACCATTTAAAAAAAATCAGAATTACATGACTTAGAATGAAAAAGTGTCCCATAAATCCATCCATGTTACAGGTATTCATCAGCACTTATAATTTTAACTTTTTCACTAAATAATGCATTCACATGTGTATGCGTGTGTTTATGCAGTTGGTCCTCTGTTATCTGTGGGTTCCACTGCCATAGCTTTGACCAACCCCCTATTAAAAACATTCAAAGAGAAAAACTTTATTGTTAATGACCCTGTACAGATTTCCTTTGGTGATCATTATTCACCAAACCAGACAGTCTAAGAACTGTTGGTAGAGCATTGGGTATTTATTTACTTATTTGTTTGAGGGGCAGAAAGAACTCCCATTTGCTGGTTCACTCCCCCAGTGAAGCCAGAAGCTGGGAACTTAACCAAGGTCTCTGCTGTGGGTGACAGGGACCCAACTACTTGAGCTGCCATGTTTTGCCTCCCAGAGTGTGCATCAGCAGGAAGCTGGAATCAGGAACAGAGCGGGGACTCAGACCCCAGCACTTGAGTGTGGGACGTTGGCATTCCAAGTGCTGTGTTAACAACAAGGACAAAGTCTGCCCCCTGCATTAGGTATTGCAGGTCGTCTGGAGGTGATTTACAGTGTGCAGGAGGCTATGCACAGGTCATATGCTGACACTACACCATTTCACCCAAAGGGCTTGAGCACGCAGCCAATGGGCCTTCCCACTGACCGCAGGTGTTCCAACACTCTCCATTCTCACAGCAGATGTATGAGAGTGTGTGCTCTCTGGCAGCGCCCTCAATGGAGGGTGCATGTGGGCATGCAGGAGACTGCTGAGCCCTGCCCACCCCCTCTCTGCTACAGCTGCAACTCTCTCTGCCTTGGGCCTTCCTTTTCGGGCTTCAGGAAGAAGCCTTGGCCTGTGTGGGAGCCTGGGAGGGGAAAGAGCAGAAATGCTCATGAGTTAACTGCACATGTCAACAAACAATACTCACTGGTCTATGTGTAGGGGTAGCTCGCTGGTGTACGTGTAGGAGGTCTGCACCATCTCCCACCGTTCCTCACCTGAGCTCTAGGTATCATAGAGGCAACTGGCTTCGTGACACACCCATGCTGAATTCTTCTGCCTCCCTCCTCACTTCCCTGCTGCTGTTTCCTGAGAGGACCTTGCAAACTACTTAACACTAAATCACCTGGGAAAGCCCAGCCTAGCAGTGTGCCATGAGACTCTGGAAGGTTTGCAAACATTATCTCCGTGCAATTTGAAAGTGTGTTTCTCTTTTCAGTGAGATGGGGTGTAGCTTCATAATGTTTCCTTTTGATTGCTATGACCTAATGATCATATATTTTATTTATTAGTCTCTTCCATTTCTATGAAATTCCTATGCTAGGAGTATTTGGATTTTGTGATGTGACTATTTTTCCAGTTTGTTGTTTGTCTTTGTATTTGGTGTTTTTATGTTTATTTTGCCACCTCTTCCTCTTCTTTTTCCCCTTTCTCCTCCTCTTGCTCCTTCTCTCCTCAGCCTTTTTTTTTTTTTTTGTCATTCAGATGATTTATTTTTATTTAGAAAAATTAATCAATTTGCTGTGTCTTCTACATTTTGGGTCATAGTTAGAATTTCTTTCCTGCATTCTAAGTTAGAGAAGAAGGATTCATGTTTTCTAACACTTCTCATTTTTACATGTATATCTTTAATCAATTTGGAATTTGTCTTGGAGGAGGTTCATCAAATATTAACTTTCATGTGATGTTTTTGCTCTCTCCCAGAATCACCAACCACCATGGAAATTGCCCTTGGATTACCTTGAGCAGGATGTCATATTTCTCTGCTCAAATCTATTTCCTCTTGCAAATGAGCATGAGTCCCTTGGCTTTCCTTTTTTTTTTTTTTTTTTTTTTTTTTTTTTTTTTTTTTTTGACAGGCAGAGTGGACAGTGAGAGAGAGAGAGACAGAGAGAAAGGTCTTCCTTTACCGTTGGTTCACCCTCCAATGGCCACTGCAGCTGGCGCACCGCACCGATCCGAAGCCAGGAGCCAGGTGCTTCCTCCTGGTCTCCCATGGGGTGCAGGGCCCAAGGATCTGGGCCATCCTCCACTGCCTTCCTGGGCCACAGCAGAGAGCTGGCCTGAAAGAGGGGCAACCGGGACAGAATCCGGCGCCCCAACCGGGACTAGAACCCGGTGTGCCAGCACCGCAAGGCGGAGGATTATTGGCTTTCCTCTTAAGCTGGCCCTTACTACCCCCTCGTAACAGAAGAGCTTCCGGGTGCACTATCCCTACCTGCAACAGCCTGTCTGTACTTTTTCACTTTACTGGGTCCATGGTTTATCTCAGCGGGAAGTGTACCTGCTCTTCTTTTCCTACACCTCTTCATTTCTTTTTTGTTTTTGTTGTTCCAAAATGGCAGAGCCACTTGTGAGCCATTTTCACATGGTATTGGGCCTGATCGCTCTTCAAATTATAGTATGTTTTCAGTTGTAGGCTCAAAAGCTAATGAGGTATATTTTTAAGGATCTATTTATTTATTGGAAAGTTACAGTAATAAGGAGGGAGAGAGAGAGAGGAGAGAGGAGAGAGAGAGAGAGAAGAGAGAGAGGAGAGAGAGAGAGAGAGAAACTTCCATCTGCTGGTACACTCCCCAAATGGCTTAACAGCCAGGTCTAGGCCTTGCTGCTACCAACACATGGAGAGCAGATGCCCAAGTACTTGAGCCATCTTCTGCTGCCTTCCCAGTGCAATCCAGCAGGGAGCTGAATTTGGATGCAGGGCAGCCAGGACTCCAACTGACACCCAATATGGGATGTCACTGTTGCGAGGGGCATGTCAACCGCAATGCCAGCCCTACTAAAGAAAAAATATTGAGAAGGCTCTAACAACTTCTTAACAATCTGACTCCTGAAGCCCATCACACTGCTGTGTACATGTTCAACCTATTTTTGTCTTGATAGTTTTTCATTTTTAGGGAGAAAAATACCAAAAATAGATAGGTAGATGATGGATAGGTAGATAGACAGATGGACATGACTTGTATTCATCTCTAGAATGTCATAAACTGTCACACAAATCATATCTGCACAAGAATGTGATTAAATTCAGTTATTTTGGCCAAAGCATACTAACTGGAAGTATTAAACGTTTGTTGATTTATTGGTGCAATTTATTGTTTGCTGATTTATCTGTTTGGCCATCCCTCAGCTGTGCTTCTAAAAATATTGCCTTTGCAGGGAAGGCATTTAGGCTTGCAGTTGAGATACTGGCCTGATGCCTGTGTCTCCTGTCAAAGCACCTGGGCTTGATCCCCTGCTCTGGTCCTGACTCCACCTTCCTGAGAATGCACACTCTCTGGGAGGCAGTGGTGACGGCTCAAGTACCTACGTCCCTGCTACCCACATAGAAGCCCTGGATGGAATTCCTGGCTCCCACAAAGAATGAAAGCAGACTTTCTATTCTACTGGTCTAGTTAACTGTCTTACCATTGAGTCAAAAGCCCTACTGAATATGGGCTTCAAGAAAAGCCGCCCCCACTCTTTCCTTTCTTTTGTCCACATATGCTACAAAGAGAACGCATCACCTCTACCTAGTGACTGAGCCGTTGCTGTGTGTGTATCAGATAGGGACCAGTCTTACCTGGTGCAACTAGGATACCTGGAAGATCTGCTCTCAAGCATACCTGCAGTGACCCTCCTAGCTTTTTCTTCCATGAGGCCAGGGGAAGAGAACTGACTGGCAAAATGCCCGTCTCCCTACCAGTCCTCCGTTCTCTGTGCGTGTTCAGCGAGGCTTCTGCGGAATCTTCCGCCACCACTCTCAGGCACCCCCACCCTCCTCATCAGAATACTCCTCCCCCTGAGTGTCATGGCTGTGGGATTGTAAGACTCCATTATAATAAAGGTGACAATGACAGATCTCAAGGAAGTGGAGTTCCAAAGTGAGGGAGGGAGACACATCAGAGAGAACCGGCTCCGGGAGCCTGATAATGAGCATGGAGAGGACTTTTTCTGCTTATGGGTGAAAAAGACAGGGGAGTCTGTGTTTGAAGACAAAGCACATAATAATGTGATCACAGAGCCCTCCTAATGGGACCAGTGTGATGTTCAGAAAATGTATTCTTTTCACTGCCTTATTCTCAGATTCCAGTGGAAAAGGTCTGTGGGTGTTTACTTAATGCGCCCAACCTGGTCACAGCACACTCCAGCCAGGATTTTTATACACTGAAGTAAGACACAGGTGCCTATGTCTCAGTGACCGGAATAACCTTGAATCTCCTTGATAACTTCTGCTACACTCCTTGCCTCATAAGAATAAAAGAAGAAAACCTTGATCAGCTATGCATTTCTTGAATAATACTGTTATGAAAGGATTTTCCAACAAGAGGGTGTGTCCCTTGCCTGTTTGTTCTCTTGAAGTGGAGGAGGCTTTTCAGGAACTTGTAACTTGGTTCCACCAGTACTGCACAGCGCTGCTAGCTTCCTGTGTAAGGAATGCCCTGTTTTCCCCAAGCCTGGATTTGGGAAATACGAGTCCTTTATAGGGAGCGACCTGGGAGGAAGGAAACCAGGCTACACCCTGGCCTTGTGTTCCAAACGTGGCTGCTGCTCTCAGGACAAACTGGTGTGCAAGCACTCCATCTCTTTCGCACCAGGACATGGAGTCAGATCCGTGATCTTGGCTCGATTGAGCGTGTATAGCCTTTCCCTTTCTTTCTTGCGTTTAATTTGCCGGTCACTGAGCCTGGCAATCAGAAACACAAAGTTGCGACTCTCTCAACCAAATGTAGAGAAGATGGAGGTTCTGGAAGTATTCTTTCCCATGAGTCTTTCTGGATGGCTTCTGAAATGAGGAACAATAGCAGCGCCAGCCCCTCCTCCCACCCCCCACCTCCTGCCCTGTCTACTTTTCACTTCAGGCTAGGAATCCGGGGTGGGGGGGGTTGGGGGGAATGAGCCAAGACTGCAAATGGGCATTGAGGTTTCTTTTTGGAGTGATAGAAATATTCTGCAATTGATTTTTTTTTTTTTTTTGACAGGTAGAGTGGACAGTGAGAGAGAGAGACAGAGAGAAAGGTCTTCCTTTGCCGTTGGTTCACCCTCCAATGGCCGCCGCGGCCGGCGCGCTGCGGCCGGCGCACCGCGCTGATCCGATGGCAGGAGCCAGGAGCCAGGTGCTTTTCCTGGTCTCCCATGGGGTGCAGGGCCCAAGCACCTGGGCCATCCTCCACTGCACTCCCTGGCCACAGCAGAGGGCTGGCTTGGAAGAGGGACAACCGGGACAGAATCCAGCGCCCCGACCGGGACTAGAACCCGGTGTGCCGGCGCCGCTAGGCGGAGGATTAGCCTAGTGAGCCGCGGCGCCGGCCTCTGCAATTGATTTTGTGGTGGTGGCTGCACAAGGTTTCTGAATACACTAAAAAAAAAAAAAAATGGTACTCTAAATGGGGAAATTACATGGTATGTGAATTATACCTCCATAAAGCTGCCATAACACTTATTCATGGATTTTATTGTTAACAACTAGTCCCATTCTTCTGGGAGGCCATCCTTAGTGAATCTCACGATGTGCATCTCCCAGGAGCGTATGGAGTCACCTGTGACCAAGCGCAGGTGTCAAAAGACAAGAAAAGAGTCCATGCAAAGTTTGTCCTTGTGATAGACTCCAGCCTGTATCGTTCTTATGAATGCTATTATGCAATTCGGTCACTCAGAAATAGAAGAATCTGATTTTTCTATTAGGCATTATAGATTGCTTACCCATTAATGTTTTAATGTAAGGTGAATAAAAGCCCAGAAATATGTATTATCTGCCCAGCCCACGGTGCTTCCTGACCCACTGGCTGGAGGGATCATGCACTAGCACCCCCAGCAGAACCCTGGAGCCTCCTATGTCATCGTTTCCTGAGGGCTGCTGCAGGTAGGGTCTGAATCCAGGGGATGTGTTCTGCCCACATCTTAGAGCACCTGCAACATATCTGCGACCCCCTCCAAGAGCCAGTACCTGCGGAATCCTAAGGGGATTCTCCTTAGTCTGCTGGAACCCAATGTGTCCAAAGGCACAGAGGACCAACCAGTAGTGCTTAAGAGTTTCCACGTCTACCCATATAGGGAGTGTGGATGGGGAGATAGAAAATACATGCAGGCAGCCCTGGCTTCAGAGTGTCCCCTGGGATCAGGCAGAAGTCGCCCTCCAAGGGACTCTGCCTGGGATCACCTTAGCTTGTCTTCTTCCCTTCCCTGTCCTGCTTCCTCTTTTTGCTGAGAGATCTTCCCTGGCAGTAGTTCCTTTATTAATCACCTGCACACCAATCTGTCACCTCAGAATCTACTTTCAGAGAGCTTGATCTAAGACTGCAGTCAACGTCTATGACTGAGTTCCGTGTCTAGTGTGGCTATTGTGTCTGTGGGTGCAGCTGACCTACCATCTCAGCTGGTTTGGGAATCTGTACAGGCTTTCTTCCTGGAGCTACGGAGCACTTGGGTGGGAAAGCGATCAGCTGGGATTCAGCATTTTTCCTGTCCTTTCTTGGAAGCCCCAGTGAAGTCTAGCTTGTAACCTTGACCAGAGTGGACGTGGGAGAACCTGGCTGAATCCTCCTTGTCCCAAGGAGGGTGAATCCTCTGCCCTCCCCCCACCCCAAATATAGGATGCACCATGCTTAGGCATGCAGTGTGGATTGCAAGGGAGATCTGTCCTGATTTGGACTCCAACCAGGGGCCCCAGGTGACCCACGGGAATTCAGCCTGTCTCTCAGTTTTCACCTCCGTATGCCAGTGTCCCAGGAGCCTGCTTCAGCTTTCACAGCCACCCTCTCTCACTTTCGAAAGGTGGCGGCAGCCAGAATGAGGCTTCCTATGTAAGCATGACCAGTGTGAATTCCCGAGCCAGCTTAGATCCTGGCTCGCCCCGAGGACTCAGGCAAGTTCTCAAGCCTCTGGGAGCAGCTCATTGCTCCTGGTGAGGAGGCTCCCACTGCAGAGGGGAGCTCTGAGCATGAAATGCAACGATGCATGCAGTATAGGAGGTGTCCCAGCAAAAGCACACACAGGGGCTGTGAGTTGCTCCTACTTGAAAAAAAAAAAAAGAGAGAATACGTTCTCTATGGAATAAAACATAGCCTGCATGGCTGACAGCGTCACTCGGGGAACTCCGAAGGCACTTCCTAAAGCGGGGGGGGGGGGGGGGGGAGTTACGTTGCAGAGCAGGAAAGCACAAGAAGTGGTGAGAGGCCGCAGACGCTGGGGATGCGGGGAGATTTCCGGGTGGGAAAACAAAGGGTGGTCTCTCATCAGAGGCCCTGCAGGAGGTGGAGGAGCTGACGCGCAGTTGTGTGGGTGACTCTGCTTGGTGCTCTCCAGAGTGGGGGGCATAGGGACTGAGTCCTTTCCTAACAGTTTGTTGTTCTTCCCCGCCCCTGTGGGCACCCGGCTACTGCAAACACAGAGGGCAAAGCCATGATGGGGTCTTTGTTCCTCACTTCCAGTGGCACTGACCAGGGATCTGGCTCACTTTGTGACCACTTGCTTTTTTTTTTTTTTTTTTTTTTGGACAGGCAGAGTTAAGACAGTGAGAGAGAGAGAGAGAGAGAGAGAGAGAGAGAGAAAGACAGAGAGAGAGAGAGAGTGAAGGGTTTTCCTTTTTCCATTGGTTCACCCCCCAAATGGCCACTACGGCTGGTGCGCTGCACCAATCTGAAGCCAGGAGCCAGGTGCTCCCTCCTGGTCTCCCATGGGGTGCAGGGCCCAAGCACTTGGGCCATCCTCCACTGCCTTCCCGGGCCACAGCAGAGAGCTGGACTGGAAGAGGAGCAACCGGGACAGAATCCGGCGCCCCAACCGAGACTAGAACCTGGGGTGCCAGCGCCGCAGGCGGAGGATTAGCCAAGCGAGCCACAGTACTGGCCATGTCCACTTGCTTTTAACATCTATTCCAGGAGGAAAAAAAATCACTGGACTGATACAAAAGACACCTGGGAAACCGCTAAGCCACTGTCACTCAAAACTGCAGAGCAGAAAGGGAGGTGCAGCAGTCTACGCTGTGGAGACAAGGAGAGTGGCTCCCTTTTGATGTGAGAGGTGAGGGAGGGACCCTCTTCTGGAATGTTCCTGTCTGCTTTGTTTCTTTGAGAGGCAGAGCCAGGGACAGACAGACACAGAGAGATCTGCCATCCGCTGGTTCACTCCCCAAGTGCCCACCAGCAACCAGGGTTGAGCCGAAGTCAGGAGCTAGGAACTCAGCCCAGGTCTCCCTGAGAATTCACCAGGCAGTTCTGGTCCCTGTAGCTGACCATACCAGAGGCCTCTGATATCCCTGCCAGAATATTTAGTTGCATAACCTAGCAAGTTTCCTTTGGGTTCCCGCTTGCAAATGTCATTCTAGCCAGTTTAAGCAGAAGGTCAGGTAACTCACAGAACCTCTGACAGGCCCAGGAGATCAGTCACCAAGGCCCTGTGACTGAGGACTGTGGTCACATCTCATCACAGATCCGCTTTCAGAAACATAGCCCTGAGGACAAACGTACCTGCTCCCCTAAGTGGGGCTTGGTGGCTACTTGGAATAACCCACAGCTCAGCTCATAGGACGGAGTCTCCGGGCAAGTTCATGGGACTACTAGTCTCCCAAAGTCTCACGTGAGAGTGTCAGATGGGTAGAGCCCCAGCCTCTTGCCTGCACCTCCGCAGCAAGGGTGGTCAGACAAAAGGGAGTCCAGCTTCTATCTTGGGGAAGAACCATGAGCCAGAGAATTTCCCCAAAGACGGGAAGAGATGGAGGCATCCAAAAGTAACCACTCCCCACTACTTGCACCTGAGTCTCTGTGAGCTTCTCTGAGGACTGCACACATGATCCTTCATAAAATTGGAATGAATTAACCAATGCACACACCGCTGCCACACTCAGCAAATATGAGGACTCCCAGGCATCACCCTAGCCAAGCCCTAGGACATCCATGCCTGTGTGCAACGTTATAGCATTGGCCTGGGCCTACCTCTGGCTCCTACTTCCTTGATTATCAACTATTTTCCACTTACCAGGAATCCCAGCCAGGATAAGATAGATACACTAGTGCAAAGCAAAATGTAGCCCAGCCCTTAGGTTATAAACTGCTTGCCTACCTGAAGCAGGTGGGAAGACCCTTGCTGGTGCCACAAAGCAAGTCCCACACACTTCACTGCAGCTGGTGGGTAATAAACCTATTTCTATGCAAAGGTATCTTGTTATGGCTAATAATTTTTATGCCAGCTTCCAGCCCATTCATAAGGAGTATTTTTCAGAATCAGCTGTTAACAAAATAATGAACAAAATAAAATGTACAGTGTCAGTAATTATCAGTTTCCTTTGATGAATCCGCCCTAGAGTTTGTTCTTGCCAATCTGATGTAAAAATTAAACAGAACAAAAGAGTGCCTTTGGGAGGGGCATGAAATCAGCATTTAAAAACAACTGCTTCATCCATTTTTGTACCTTTGCATTGAATACAATTATTTCAAAGGAGAGGCTGGGAGGTAGAGAAGGGAGCCAGCCTGATGGGCTGCTATGGACTCCCCCACTCCACCTGTACTGAGCTGTTTGGCAAGAGGCTCTGGGTGTCCAGTGGGGAATATGTGTTGATCTCAGAGCGGTGAATTGGGCAGTCAAGTGCAAGGCCCAAATCTGCTCTAAACAGGTGGTTGGCTCTGCCAGGTGGTGGGGAACCTGCACGACTTAGGACCAGGAAAGAGTCCTCTCTCTTCTCCCAAGTTCAATTCTTCAGAAGCTTCACTGCTGCTGGGAAAGGACTGGCATTACCTAAGTGCTCCTTTTAATTAAAAATATTTATTTTCAATTTACTTGAAAGGCAGACACACATGAGAGAGAGAAAGACATAGAGCACAAGAGCCACAAATGCCTTCAACAGCCAGGGCTGGTCTGGGCTGAAGCCGGGAGCCTGGAACTCCATCCAGGTCTCCCACATGGGTGGCAGGGACCTAAGTACTTGAGCCATCATCTGGTGCCTCCCAGGGTGCGCATTAAGCAGGGAGCTGGACTGGAAGCAGAGGAGCTGCAACTTGAACTCAGGCACCCCAAAATGGGAAGTGGGCATGCCACACAGTGTCTTCACCAGTGTGCCCAACACCCACCCCAGGGACCCCTTCAAGATGCCACTCTCTGACCCCCAGAATGTTAGGTCTCCCTTCCCTTAGAGGGCAGATAGCACAACACCCCTCCGGGTTATAGGGATCAGGTATGCCCAGCCTTAAGGATGTTGCAAAGAGAAATGTGTCCTCAACTCTTCTATCTGGGGAGCAAAGATGTGTGGTACAGAAAACATTTGCAGAACAAATGTTTGTTCGCTTCTGCCCCATCTTCATCAGTGTCGCTGCTTCTACCTGGAGTACCTGTCTCTTCCCTGGCTTCCCATCAGTCACGGAAGCCTCTTGGGATTGTGACAGAAACCATTAAAATGTAAAATGAAGCCCATAAATCTTATGGGAGAGGCATTCTCCTGAATACTTGCAACAGGAACCCCCCTCCCCCCGGCCCCAGCCAGGCTCGCCCTGACAGCTCCCATCTTTGGGTGTAGGAAGGGGACGATCACACAGCGTGGACTCTGCCACCTGGAAGAAAGCAGTGCCTCCTTGCCCGTAGGTCCTGGCTATCTGTTGACCTTCAAATGCAAACCAAAGAGATGAAGGATGGCTGCCGGGGCAGCTGGGCAGCTGGAGAGATTCACTGCTCAGAGATTCAGTCAGTCTGAGAAATCGCTCTGTTCCCAGGGGCGGGTCTTCACCTCCATCACCTGCCTTACCCAGCTCTTGCTGAGACCCTACCTGCACACCACCTTTGGCATTGATCTCGCTTGCTCTCTTCCACTGGAGGTGATGAGGCTTTCTCCATCCTGGAGGGGAGGCACAGGGCACATGTAACTCAGCTGCTGTCTTTGTGATGTCAGAACAGCCCCTCCAGTCCCTAGGGGTGCTGTTGCATTGGTGTCAGTTTGCCACCAAACCCATTCCTCTCTGGGCATGTGGGAGGTCACCTTCGAGATTCCCTGCTACAGCCTCGGAGATCAAGGTGACCGGTTGAGCTTTCCCTCTCCTTTCCTTCCCAAATGTGACCAAAACTTCCAGGATTCTCCCAGGAGCAGCAGGCTGAGCAGCAACACATCCCCAAGACACTTCTCAATCCTTTCTAGCAAATGGGATGCACAACTCCTCCAAGAGGGCGAAGGTGTCTTTTCAAAAGGGATGTCAAGTCAGCAGCTGCTAACGCGAGCCGAGTTCACCCAGAAGCATCAGTGATGTGCCGTGAAGGGCCCCCTCCCTTCCAGTTCCCTGCCTGAACCCGGGAGACGGGCTGGCCCATGGTTTAGGGTGTGCCTGTGATGATAAACCCCAGCTCCGTCATCTTCCATCTGTGGGACCTAGAAGCTGCTTGACCTCTGGGTCTCAGTTTGGTCATCCACAAAATGCAGATAACAATTGTGCTGCCTTGTAGGGGTGCTGTGAAGAATGAATGAGGAAGGGCTTGGCACAGTACCTGGCATGTACCATAGTAGCTGAGGGAACACCAAGCATCACCTTGTTACTCAGATGTCACTGGAGGAGAGGGTCATCAGCCTGACCGGAGGCTAGGATCCTAAGAGGTGCTCTCCTAGGGGCACTGTGGGTATGAACTGGAGATTTGGGCTAGCAACAGAAGCTGTGACCTTGCAGAGTCAGGAGCCAGGACTTCACCTCTGACCAGCATCCCTGGCCTGACTTTAAGATGAGCAAAGCCATGGCAGAGAGGTTTTGCTCCCTTTTCTGCCAACTCCTCTGATTATCACCTCTCTTGTGGTTTGGCTAGCCAAAGGCAAAAAGAGGTTGGTTTCTAGTAGGACCTTCTATCCAGCACTAAAAAAATTTGGAATTTTCTGGAGGCTAGGGCAAGACTTCCAAGACTGTTAAGCAGAGGGTGAGCAGAACTATGGCTCTGAGGAATCACAAGGGAAAATGTCGCACACCCACAGGTGTCTGTAGAGGGCCATGTAGTCCTGAGGCCAGAGGTGAGTACATTAGTGAGCTTTTCATGACTATAGCAAAATACCTGAGGCAGCCTAACTTTATAAAGAAAAGAGGTTTGTTTGGGGTCATGGTTCTAGAGGCTCAAGTCCAAGTTCAACAGTTCTGGTGATGGTCTTCCAGCTGGCAGACTCCCAAGATGGCACAGGGTAGCCCATAGCAGGAGACTGGCAGCACATGTATCTGTCTCTATCTTTCCTTATAAAACCATCAAGAGTCAATCCCAGGGACCCCACCCTAGTGATCCAATTCAACCTAATCACTCGCCAAGGGCCCAACCTTTGAACACCATAATCAGACTGAGTTTCTACCCTCTTAGTACATTAATGTAAGACAGTGGGACTAAACCAGATGAGTTCAGGGCCCAAATCATGTTCAAACCACAGCTGTAACAAAGCCGTTGGGGCCTCCCCAATTATTCAAGTAAGAGACATCCTCTTAAGACCAACACAGGGCAGAGGGGACAGAGAGGTGGGAAGAGATGCAAGTGAAATCAAGGTGGTAAAGGTGCCCAGGCTTGGTGGAGGGTTGGATGCAGAACAGTCAGTGCTGTGGTGACTGGAACCAGCTGTGGATGAGACCCCCATTGAGAGGAAACTTATCACAAACCCAGCAACAGCTTTTGCATCAACTCATTTGAGTGACAAACGAGACCCTGCCTCAGCACGGATGTGCATAGGGGTCCTCTGGGGTTTGCAGGCTGCACCTCTGGAAGCTGATGCCTTTGAAAAACTGGGAGGAGAAGCAATGGGAAGATTCTGTGCAGGCCTTGAGGCTGGGGAGACGGGCAATCCCAGGGGAGGGTGAGCCCTTCCTCTCTTCTTGCCTGACCTGGCCCATGGCTGCCCAGCTCCCTGCCCTGCACATGCCACTGTCACGTGGGAGAAGCCTGGGGTGCGGAGGAGATGTGGTCCCTGACAGAATTCTCTGCTTGTCGGGATTCCCTGGGGCTGCCTGCCAGGGAGCAGCAGGCCTCCGGGGAGCTCTGCTTGCTTGCCGCTGAGCCTCTGCAGAGCTCCGGCTGTCAGCAGGAGACAGGAGGGCAGCAGCCCCGAGGCTTGGTGCTACTGCGGAGGAAGCACGATGCTGTGGCCAAGGAGGAGGTGAGGTGACAGCCGTACCCGGTGGCAATTCACAGGTGAGTCCCAGGAGTTACGATACACAGAGGCCAAGGAAACTGAGCAACACACCAGGTTGTGTCCTATACAACCAAATAATGCAGAGACAGGCAACGTGACTCAGCCTCCCTGTGAAGCTGCTTGAGGTATAAGGTTGACCACAGGGGCCTCTACAGTTAGGGAGGTCACCTATTTGTCCACTGCAGGGCTTGTGGATGTGCCCCGTCCAAACAGCACCTTTGTATTGCATTACTCCAGTCCCACCATGCTGTCTCTGGTGTTTGATGTTAGCAAAGGCGTTTACCCATGCTCCACTTCTGATCCAGTTGCCTGCTAATGCATCTGGGGAAGCAGCACAAGATGGCCCAACACTTGGGCCCTTGCACCCACATGGGAGTCCTAGATGGAGCTCTAAGCTCCCGGATCTGGCCTGGCCCAGTCCTGGCCATTTCAGGAATGCATCAACTGATGGAAGATGTCTCTCTTTCTGTCTTTCCCTCTCTCTGTGTCACTCTACCTTTCAAATAAATAAAAATAAATCTTAAAAAAAAAAGCATAGTACTCACTTCTTGAGGGTTGGAGGGAGAAAACTCCAGGTGGGTCATGATGGCAGCATTAAAACTATGGGATCCAAAGCACAAAGCTTATATTTTCTATGCAAGTGTCCTTTAGATCTACTAAAGTCTGGGGTGTGTACTGGCATCTTTTTGTCCTTGTTAGCATCCCTTTGCCAACCTCCTCTTTCCTTCTCCCACTTCAGCTCCTGTATTACCTTTTCTGTTGGGCTTTGTAGTATCATTTGTTTAGCGGTTACTCTAGAAATTACGAAGTGATCCTTAACTTACTGCAATCAACTGTCAATACGTACTATTACTGAATCCTGGGCAATTCAAGACCCTTCCAATAATGTAAATCCATTTACCTTCCTGTGTTTTTTTTTTTTTCTCTCGCTCTCACATTTTATGTCTATACACAAGAGTGTTTCAAGAGGTCCATGGAAAATGGAGTTAAAAGATAAGTCTGTTTTGGTGTAAAAAAAAAAATACTTGAAATCCATGCCTACATGGGGTCTTCAAAAAGTTCATCAAATGTATATTATTAAAAAGGAGGCATAGATTTCCATTTTTTGGCACCAAAAAACTTCTTTTAATTATGTTTTCCCAAGAACTTTTGAAGTACCCTCATATGTGATATGCTATTATTCTTGCTTTTAACAGTCCGCGTTTTTTATATTTACCCTTCTAGGTAGCTGCGTTTCCTCCTGTCCCTCCCCCCTCCCTCTAGAAGCCTTCTCCTTTGCAAAAAGAAGTTCCTTGAGTATTGTTTCTGTTCTAACACTGGCCTCAGGCTCAGATCCTCCCTCCCACATCAATATCTGGATTTAGTCAAGTTGCTTGTGTTTTCATCTTCGTGTTTGTTTTCGGTCTCCATTATTTCAGAAAAGGTGATAGAATCCTGTCCATTGAACTTTTCAAGTAATACACTGAGTTGATTTTCAAGTTGTAAGTAAATCGTTGTCCACTTGGTCCGGAAGGAAAACTGAGATGGGGTAGGAGATTCTCAGAGTCTGGTAAGAGGAGCCTGTGATATGTGAGATGCTGGGAGGTGGAATGGAAGAAGGAAGCTGGCCCTCCTCGTACTGAACACCTTTGAGCAGGAGGCAGCTGGGTCTTAGCACGGAGCTCTGGCCAAGGGTTCTGGAGGTATGACCGTGGGCAAGTCACTTTCCTTCTCTCATCCTTGTGAGGGTGTTGATCAGCCCAGCATCGGAAGGAAAGCTTATGGGTATTTTAAAGAATAACTGGCATTTACAGTAAACCCTTTGCAGCAGGCAGTATGTTAAAAACTCTTCACAGGGCCAGAGCAGGTAGCTATTACTACTTCTATGTTTTTCTCTAATGACAAGATTTCTCACACCTGTTATTCATCAGCAAATGGCTATTGGAAATGTTCTGTGTCCCAGTCCCGGATCAGGTGCTGAGGACTCAGAGGTGACCCAAAGCAGGGCCCACAGGCCCCCCTGTAGCTCATAGTTGCTGCGAAAGGCAGCCATTCATCTAGCAATCACAACACAAGGTGTAATTGTACCCTAGCCATATTAGCCAGCCTTTCATTCCCTTAGCTAAAATAACTGAGACGAGTTTCTGGGGAAGGAAAAGCAAAAGCCAGAAGCAGGCTTACAGCTTGAAGACTCAGAGTTCAGGGTCAGGAGGCCCCATCTGTCTGGGGTCTGGTGGAAGCCAGCAGGAGGAGCAGGTGCAGAGGACGGGTCTCGTGGTGAACCTGGAAGCAGAGAGAGAAGCCAGGTCAAACTCGACTTCAGTAGCCAACCCTCCCAGGGGAACTACATTCTGAGGGCAAGCCCCAGTGAGATAAAGACTCCCTGCAGGGTGACCACTCACAGGGCAGTATTAGATCAAACCTGCACTCTTAATCCATCCACCATTGACGTAAGAGTTCAAACATCTGTGTGAGTTTGGGGAACTGAGTCCTGCTCAATTTAGAGCACCAGCTAAGGACTGGGGAGAGAAACTCATTCTGTAAAAGCACTAGTGGGGGCTCTGGCACAATCTCGGGGGTCCTGGAGACCATGGCTGTCCAGCTCCACTGAGCTAGGGCCTCTCCTGCCGCTGGTCTCCTTGCCTGGCTACCTGCTACCCATCCACCAGGCCTATGCTCGCTCCATCAGAGCCCTCCTCCGACCCCGCACCTGCTGTGTACCTTGCACCGAGACTTTTCTTTTGCAGAATTTCACACCTTTAAATCAGAGTTATTTGTTTAATCTTTATTTTCAGTTTTTGAGGCTCCCCTTCCCCCCTATAAATGCCACATCTATCATATGCCCCACTGTGTCATCTACGCCTTGTGCCTGGTACTTATTTCTTTGCTAACCTACCTGCAGGTGCCTCTTTCCTTGGCCCTTTCTTTTTTTTTGTTTGTTTTTTAAATTTCTTGCTTGCAATTCTATGAGTACGTACCATTCTCAGAGCCCCCCATTCTTACGCACCCGAAATGCAGCACCCAGGCAGGTTTCCAGCTTTGCTCTGGGGTTAGGGAACACACCCTCTGCTCTCAGGGTCTCAGGCAGAGGCTGGCATTGCATTATCGCGGGCAGTTTCACAACCTAATTACAGGTCACTAACGCTGGCCCCAGCCAGAAGGGGACACTCCCAAACTTACCTTTGATGGGGTGAGGGGAGGGAAGGGTGAGCTAACTCCCTTATTCCCTACACAAAACAAAGTACAAATATATCTCATGCACTCTTAGGAAGAAAAATTGCACTTGCTTTGGGTAAAACAAAGAACGGTTGTATGCCACCATGCAAAGAAATGCAGAGCTGGACAGGGCCAGGGAGCATATCAAACTCAGTGTCTCCATTTTTCAGAGAAGGAAATCAGGGCCCAAGGGCACAGCTAGTTCCCAGCACAGTCCAGACCAACCTCAAAATCAGGCCTTGTGATGCTGCGTCACAGCAATCACTGGCTTAAAGGATGTGCCTTGATATCTACTATTTCCTTCTTGTCCCATTGAACAGATTTTCAGCATTTTCCTGGGCAACTCCTGGGCCTCCCTATGTAACTGACAGGGAATTAATTAATTAATTAGTCCAACAGTATTTTCTGAGCAGCAGCCATGGGCCAGACATTGTGTCTAGGGACTAGGCAAGCCAAGATCACTAGGACGATTGAAACATGCTTCATGTAGGGGCACAGTTGAATTGTGTTGGCATGTTCAGCCCAACTCTCTCTTGAGTTTCTTGGTGTTATCTTGATCACTCAGTTTGTAAAGAGGCGGGGAAATGGTTAAGGACTCTGTGGAAAGGAAAGAATAGCTGAGGTGGCTTTGTTTTCTTTATTTCTGCTAATAAGTCTGGACTCTGACCTGTGAGGTCCCCACCTGGGAGAGGAATGAGGAGGAAAATCTATCCTTGCCTTGAGCGTTAAACACTCTTCTCACTCCAGTCAGCCCTCCTGTTTGCCTCCTCCCACTGAGGGACTTTGGGTCCCACCTGAAAAGAAAGAGACAGCCCAAAGGGAACTGTCACCCCCAACACTGGAGCCACATTTGTCCCCCAGTAGTTTCTGTAGGAATCGTGACTTCCACTGGCAGCTTCTGCCCTGTGGCATTTGCTCCGTCCTGGTTCTATACGTGCCTTGCTCTCATCACCAACACGTTCTTGGTTCAGTCCCATTGTGCTTTTGGTCTTTGTTGAGTATCTAAATTGGGGTTGTCCGACAGAACTTTCTAGAATGATGGAAATAGTCTATAATCTAACACTGTCCAAATAGCAGCCCCTGGTCATATGATTTTTTTTTTAATCTTTGTGTTATCCAAGTGGTGGGTTGGAGGCAGAGAGACCAGGAGAAGTTCTAGTTTCCTCATGAGCCTGTGTAACTTTTAGGGAGGAAGAAAACTGAAATGTGGACGTTGCTATCACTCATCTGTTACCCTGTTTCATGATATCTTGATTTTGTTGGAAAAAAAAAAAAAAGGAGTTTTTAAAAGTCCCACATGATTGAAAGTATGTAGAGAAACAAGAATTTCAAGATGCTAGAAGAACGGTAGCTGGGCTTATTTGACATACATCTCGGCGTCACGCAGGCTAACTGTGCTCTTCTGTCTCTTCCAGCTCTCCTCACCCCAAACTCCAAACACAGGGGGGCAGGGCTGCGTCGACCACACGACTCTGACCTGTTGGTGGGGCAAGGAGGGTCCCGTGGCTCAGACAAACCAGTCAGCTTCCTTCGCTGAGACGTTTCACTTGGAGATAGAGGGGGAAGATTTGCAGCTGTGCAGGATGGGGGCTTGTTTCCAGCCACCCAGAGAAAGCCTGTCTGCTCCGTAAAGAGTGAGCCAACCAGATGTGAGCAGAGCTGAGGGAGGGGGGGGGCTCTCATCTTGTTTCTCATCTCTAAAAGGATGCAAGAAAATGAGCTCAAAAGGATTAGGGAATGTAGGTCAACGACGAGAATCCAAATGTAAGTGGCTCATTGAGTAGGGAGACAAAATGAGGCATCACCCCGCCCCCCCCCCCCCCCCCCCCGCCGCCGCTCATTGCTGTGGTATTTGTCTTTCCCAACCTGAATTTATCTTGGCAGGTTCCTTAGCTTTCTGGCCACTTCCAGGGATTAAACACAGCCAAGTCCTGTGCAATCTTCCATCGAATGCCATGATTTCTCCTTTGCCATTGCCGTCTAGACGTGTGACTCAAAGGATGTCAGTGGCGATGGAGCGTGAACTTTCCTCTTCTCTCTGTCCCATCCCTCCCCTGCCTCTAACTTGTCTGCACTGGGCCAATGGGCACAGCTGGCAAACAGGGGTGAACTTACATGCCTGTCCTGTGCTGGGGTGGCCTTGCTGCGTCTCTGTCACAAGCTGGTTCCACCTGAGCTTGAGGTCCTTTCTTTTTATTTATTTATTTATTTATTTTTTTGACAGGCAGAGTGGACAGTGAGAGAGAGAGAGACAGAGAGAAAGGTCTTCCTTTGCCGTTGGTTCACCCTCCAATGGCCGCCGCGGCGAGCGCACCGCACTGATCCGATGGCAGGAGCCAGGTACTTATCCTGGTCTCCCATGCGGGTGCAGGGCCCAAGCACTTGGGCCATCCTCCACTGCACTCTCTGGCCACAGCAGAGAGCTGGCCTGGAAGAGGGGCAACCGGGACAGAATCTAGTGTCCGGACCGGGACTAGAACCCGGTGTGCCAGCACTGCAAGGCGGAGGATTAGCCTAGTGAGCCGCGGCGCCGGCCTTGAGGTCCTTTCTGACATGGCCCTCTGTGGATTCAGTGGATGTGATTTCCTTTGACCCAGTGCTCAGTCTCACTCCATCTGCATGCTGAAGACTGCAGGGCTGGCCCTGTCTCCTGTTCACCCCACCAGCAGCTCAGGCACCCAACCCCCTTCCAGAGGGGCCACCTCCTCTCTTGGTTCCAGTTTATCTGGGCAGCGCCACAGTTCCTGCCTTTCCCTCCAACCTTCTGCCGGCGTGGAGGAGCTGCTTCATCATCTGAGTCTTGTCCAAGCCTCCTGCAGGTGATACTGAGGAAGGGTGCAGGTGCTTCTCCCCATCAGATCTTGACACACTCTTCCAAGCACTCTCCAAATGTGTTCCCTGCTGCCGGCATTAGAAACAGCCAGGGTGGAACCGCTGTCTTATGGACACTCCCAGTCTCCACGTGTGGCTTTCCTGACTCCTCCTCCCCATTGTTGTCAAGAGGAGAAAGCCCTAGTATCTCCCCTTCCTTCACGGGGAGGTAAGGGAGTTAGTCTTGCCGGGGAACCCCATGCTCATCACAAAGCCACACAGACTGCTCCACTGACCCTACTTCCTCTCTTCTTCCAGTGTTCTCCTTCTGAGTTCCATACAGGGATGGGCTGGTGAACAGCTATGGCATGGTCACTTCTGCTGCCTCTCAGTAAGCTGGCGGGGGTGAGGGGAAGGTGTCACCTTTCTAAAATGTGGGGATCATTAGCACCACTTCATTCTCAAGGTACCAGCTGTCAATTCTCTGGTGACAATAGGGTCCAGTCAACATCCTGTTACAGTCATTTGCAAAGTGTTTTTGCCACCTCTAGACCAAAAGGCTCAAAGGAAGAGTCTGTCACTCAATGCTTCTGTCCCTTTCTCCTGACTACATTTCAGACAGGGTATGGCTATCTATGTCGATATCTACAAGTCGGTTGGAGGAGAAGCCTGAAAAATGCTGAATAAGATGCCTCCCTCCTCGTGAGTACCCTGCCTCCAGGCCAGGGTGCATTATTGGGAGGAGATTCCATAAGTTGGGGGAAATAACTTCACCTGTGGAAACGTCACTGATGTGGAAATACAGGTTCAATTCACCTGCTTTCCCCATTTATCACCTGTGTGACCCAAGGCCATCACCTTTGCTTCTCCCAAACTTTTTTTTTTTTTTTTTTTTTTTTTTTTTTTTTTTTTTTTGACAGGCAGAGTGGACAGTGAGAGAGAGAGACAGAGAGAATGCTCTTCCTTTGCCATTGGTTCACCCTCCAATGGCCGCTGCAGCCAACGCGCTGTGGCCGTTCCACCGCACTGATCTGAAACCAGGAGCCAGGTGCTTCTCCTGGACTTGGGCCACCCTCCACTGCACTCCCGGGCCATAGCAGAGAGCTTGCCTGGAAGAGGAGTAACCGGGACAGAATCCAGTGTCTGGACCGATATTAGAACCCGGTGTGCCAGCGCTGCAGGTGGAGGATTAGCCTACTGAGCTGCAGCGCAAGCCCTCCCAATCTCTTTCATCTCCAAGGAGGAACACGACTATTGACTTTGCTATGTATTTTAGAGATGCACCATGCAGAGTTCCAGAATGGGAGCCTAATAAACAGTAAGAATTAGTCTTGTTTTGGTTTCTCTTCTCCATAACAAAGACCACTCCTTCTCTCCCATTAGCATGAAAGACAGTCCAGACTCCCTAACTGCCTTGCTTTTCAAAATGAATGGATTTAGTAGATTTGTTCCCACCAGGAGGGGTGGACATTAGATTGGCAAAAGTGGGACATCTTAGAGCCGAAGAAGAGACTACAGCTGTGACTGCCCAGATACCAGCAGTTCTTGTGGAGCCATGTCCTAGCTACACCCCTATTCTCTTTGCGGAACTACTTGCCCTGCACCCACACCCAGAGGCTGTCATTTTTTGGTTCTCCTCCCCCTTGACCTCATGGGGCCTTTCATAGTGTCTCACCTCCTGGCAACTGTGATTGGTCCTAGGATGGACATCAGGACCTTGTTGGGGATGGATTTCATTAGTTTTATTCTTGGGAGATAAAGTTGAGAGAATGTATACCCAGAGCTACTGGAGACCATGATTTCAGCCACTTGAGAGGAAATGGGAGCTCCTTATAGAGCGCAAAGAGAAAGGAAGGGAGGATGGACCGGGTCTGGGTCCCAGGCTCCACATGACCTTGCCTTGCTTTAGTGGTTCCTGTGGTGCCTTCCTTGTGGATCCTGGTGGTGGTAGGGTTTTTGAGTACAATTTTGGGGAAGAAACTGTCGATAAGGTGGGGACAAACCAAACAAAACACCTGGTTTACAATCCTTTATCTTGTCTGGCTTGCTCAGGATGAAACAAAAGAGCAATCACAAGGGTAGGATACCAGGACATGCTCTGATTCCATTGTCCAAGCTAGTTTGATTGGGTTGCTGTTCCTTATAGCCACATGCACCTGTCTGTCAGAGTTCTGTCCCCAAGAAGCCCCACGTTGCCTCCTGCCATTGAGATCAGATATCAGAGTCATCACTGGTGGGCCTGCTAAACCCTGCTGCTCTGGTTGTCCTCTGAAGGTACTCCTATAATAGCTTAGGGGTGACTTTAAACTGGCAATATTTCTAGAGTGAGCCTACTAGAACTGGCATCTGATGATTCTTTTCAAATGGGTCCCCTACACTGTACCCAGTGGCCTTCTGTCTAGAAGGCAAGACTCTTCAGACCTGGGGCATGGGCTGACTCTGACCCCTGCTTTCCCACCTTTCTCCAGAAGCTTCTGACCAGGTGACAGTCTGTCCTGTTACCTTTATAGCTGACATTGTGACCTCTTGGGAGAGTACCTCTTTGAGAAACTCTATCTCTTGAAAGTTTATTTGGGTTCCCTAATTAGAGCCCATTTTTTGGCAGGTGATTAAAGTCGGTCTCACCAAATGGAAATGCCAAGATCCTTTACCTTGTCTCTTGCCTTAGCTTTGGGGCCTGAGCTTACCGGTACTAAGTGGCCTCAATGTCAGCTTCCTGTGCCCTTCCACATCCCCCCTACTCTGATGCTTCTCTGTTCCTTGACACTTCCAGAGCAGAGCAAGGGACCTGGAATCATAAAGAATTAGGGTTGACCCCTGGCTCAGTGAATTTGGACCCAAACTTAATCTTGCTGAACCTCAGGTTATTCATTCATAAAGTACGAATAATAATAGGATCCACCTCATGGGGTCACTGACCCTGGAACGAAGGAAATTGTGATTTCCACTTCCTTCCTCTCCCCAATCATATGTCTGGAATAGGAAAGATACAATTCCCTAAAGGAAGGGTAGAGAGGGCTGGAGACAAAACACTATTGTCCTTGCAACCTCAGATGTCCTTACATGACATGCTTTTTCTGGAACATGTTGTCACCTGTTACCACGTGAAAATGCAATCACCTATGCTGGTGTCTGAGTCAGCCCGAGCAGCTGCTGCCTCTGCTCTAAAAGGAGACCTCGGACATTGGTGGTTTCTAAGGGACTGAAGGCTGCATTCATCTGTTAAGGCTGTAGTGTACCCCTGTTGCCTAGCACAGGCTGTAAAAATGTCTGGAGTCAAGTTAATGCCCTGAAAGAAGAAATGTCATGTCTTAGGGCTTTAACTCCCCAAAAACTCCTGGTGTCATCCAAGAGCAGCCACTGCCACCAAGAATGCTGAAGCTCCTCCTGATCTCATGCTCGTGTTAATTTGCTAATAGAGGTAGCAAGTGCGCACTTCGAAGGCTCCTTTTCTGTGATCTGATCACTGTTTTCCCAAGTTTTAGATGGAGAATAGTGAGGACTTCAGTGCGAGGAACCTACTGAGCGTCTTCAACAGGAAGGACATTGACCTTGGCACCACTGGCCCCCAAATGATCAAGAGACACAGACCCTAGTCTCCATGACCTTGCACACAATGACAGTATCACATGGTTGAGACATGCGCGGGATGAGACACAGCTTGGCCAGAGAAGAAGGAACCTGCAGTGGATCTTACAGTCAAGCACTCTTACATCAGCAGTAAGCTAAGTCTGGGCCATGTGCTTCTCACTGTCCTCTGAAGACATTCAACATGTCTTCAACTCAGGGCCTTTGCACCTACGATTCTTTCTGTCCAGACTGCTTTTTCCTAAACTACCCTTGTGGGTCACTCATCACACTGAAATGCTATTTTATCAAGAAGGCCTTGACCGGTCCTTATAAAAGACTCCTACTCATCCCCCAGTTTCTATCCTACACATATCTCTTTGTCTTCATTTATTGATAACAACTGACATACTGTGCACTGATTGGTTCTCCAGTATCTCAATCAGAGCAGAACCTCAGTCAGTATGCAAACACTGAGTGCTGGAAGTACTCAGATACACAGGAGTCTCAGACTTGACCTCCACACTCAAGTCAAGCAGTGTGTGAATGGAAATAGTCAAACAAAATAGAACAAAACACCACTGCTAGTTTAGTGGAAGCGTGTGCAGAGTGCTAACACAGCTCGAAGCAGGAAGCTATTAATTATTTCTCATCAGGAAGGAGTGGGAAGAAGAGGTGCCATCCCAGAAGTCACATTTTACATGACTCTTACAAAATGAATAGAGTTTGAGCAGTTTCTAGGGGGTTAATACCCACATCTCTTGGGCTCACCACCCAGGACATGGTACTGCTGCACCAGATGCAAACTTACATGTCAGTCTCAGGCTTTCTTTGCAAAGTGTGCTGGTCAGGCTGAAAGGGACAGAAAGATAGCTCCCCAGGAGTAACTCGTGGCCAAAGGGGTACAGTAGGAGGAAAAGTACCCCTACTTCTTTGCCCCTCAGGAGGGACCACTTGGAGGTGAGTTGTGAGGTTGCCAAAGGGATTGAGCCTTCCTTGCCCCCAGTGGGGACCACTAGGTGACACCTGCCTCACAGTTTTCCCTCCTTCCCCTGTCTCATTTCCATGCTTCCTGAGATCACCTCCCAAATGATTTGGAAATACTGGAGCAAGAGCTAACACTGGCCAGCCTGCTGCTGTATAGGGTACATATAAACGTGAAGTTTAAATACAGTGAGATTATGCAGATGGACCAGCTGGGAGTCCAGCCTTCTACCCTTCCATAGACACTGCATTGATTGCTGACTTAGCCTTTCAATTTTTCCTCATTCTGTTTGCCATTGTTTCATTCCAGAATTTCCTTGGGAAATTTCTCTTGGGAGAGAAACAACACTCTTGCAATGGAAGTCAAGTGGTGTCATGCTGGCCTTGGGAAATGCCACTGGGGGCTGATCCCTGGGAAAAGTATATGGCACAGAAAAAAGTTGCACCATGGTGGCACATCATGGATCAGGGGCAGATACTTGGTGAGTGGCTTTGCCATGTGTGGGAAATGGAGAAGCAAGTGTGAGACGGTTGTTCCTTTAGGTTACCCTTTCAAGTCAAACAACATTGTCATGTCAGTGACGTCTCCTTGAGTGAGTGGTCCCGTTGTTCTGAGAGATAATTAAATAGTACCCAGAGCATGGGCAATCAATACGAGGGTTGCCTCTGGAATGGAGGTGACAAGAGCAGCAAGTGTTTTGAGATATACATCCGTTCTCACGGGGGCTGTGCATCTTGCAAAGGGGGGGTTTCCGAGACCGGCTGGTGCAGGTTCTAATGGCTCTAATGTGCCTTCCCTAGATAAGTGACCGCTGGCCCTTGCGTCTCATCCAATAGGCTGAGAGGAAATTGAGCTGCCAAGCCATATGAAAGTCCTGCTAGAGATTTGGAGGAAGATGAATGGTACTTAAGTAACAAGAAGACCGTGAAATCAAACCATTAAAAAACAATTTCAAGACCAGTCAACTTCTCTCACCTTCTTTTCACTGTGAGAAAGCCCCCCAAAGTCATTGGATGGCTCCTTTGATCTTGCTTAAGTTGGCATATTGACTTTCCCATCACTTTCCATGAGAGCACAGAGGTGCTCCTTGCATTGGGAAATGCTGTCTGTGTGGTGGTGATGGGGAGGCTCTAACCCCTTCCTTCCTCCCATTTTTCTGGCCTTGGGGGGCAAACTGGGATTCTTGGGACTGACCTCATCAAGGACACCTGCGGGTGTGCCCAGGAGAGGCAGTCTTGACAGATTCGCGTTTCTCTGGTTTCTAGAAAGTTATTCGCCCAGCCCAAGTTCTCTGTCACTTTCTATGCTACCTGACCCCAGAATCGAGGTAACTGACTTTAAATGCAGTGCTGGCAGGGACTTTAAATATGGTAGTGGGTGTTATCCAGCACACAAATTTCTCCTGCTCCAAAAGCCCACTTCTCCATTTCTTTGTTTTTAGATATAATTTAATCGTACCAATTTTAGAGATGTACACTCCGCGTGTGAACAATTAAACCAAATGCATTTGATAAAGTGAAAGGCCACTTTGAGTCTCCACTGTCTGCTTCCCCGGAGGCCGCAGGTGTGCAGAGCACAGGTGTGTCCCTCTAGTCATTTTCCACTCATTAACATGCGACGTATTTGGTCCTTAGAGAAAATACGGCGAATATGCATTTAAGCACCCTGCTTTACATACTATTCCACCACTTGCTGGCCCACTCAATACAGTCCTTTCAGTTGATAGGACTGGACTCAAAACCACTGATGTGGTCACACAGCTCGGAGGGCAGGATGGAGGCTGAAACAGCTCAGCTCCACTAGCTTAGCCCAGAGGAAAGGAGCCTTTCTCTAATTGGCTCATGCAAAGGGGCCGTCTCTTTCTCGCTTGCATGAATGTTTGTGCTGTGGTGGCCCTGGATAGAGCTAGGATGTGGTTCACTGCACCCATAATATGGGAATGTTGCATTTCACATGTTGATCCCTACGAGTGGACATTGGGGTTCTCATTTGTTGTGATCACAGGCGATGCTGCAAGGAGCAGCCTTGTGTGGGTTCCTGCGTGCACCTGTGCAAATGTTTCCCCAGGGAAGTGGTGGGGTTGCTGGGTCACAGACACGCACAGTTTAAATTCAGCTAGACAATGCTAAATTGTCCTCTGAAGGGCCCTTCTAACATGCAGCTCCTCCCCAAGTGCAGAAGCGTGCTCATTTCCATCATCCCTGCCAACACTTGATGCTGCCAGACTTCAATTTTTCGTAATTGCCTTCTGTCTTCATCTGCTGGAACGACTATAACAGAATACCATACGCTGGCTGGCTTATAAACAACAGAAATTTATTTCTCATAATTCTGCAGACTGCAAAGTCCAAGATCGAGGTGCTGTCAGATTCTGTGTCTAGTAAGGGCTGCTCCCTGGTCTGTAGATCCTCATTGTATCCCAGCACAGTGGAAGGGACTAGCTAGCATTTGGAGGTGTCTTTTATAAGGGCACTAATCCCATTCATGAGGGCTCGGTCCTCATGATCTAACCATTGCTCAAAGCCCCCCCACCCTACCTCATAATACCATCGCTTGAGTTATTAGATTTTTTTTTTTTTTTGGACAGGCAGAGTGGCTAGTGAGAGAGAGACAGAGAGAAAGGTCTTCCTTTTGCCGTTGGTTCACCCTCCAATGGCCGCCATGGCTGGCACGCTGCAGCCGGCGCACCACGCTGATCAAAAACAGGAGCCAGGTGCTCCTCCTGGTCTCCCATGGGGTGCAGGGCCCAAGCACTTGGGCCATCCTCCACTGCACTCCCGGGCCACAGCAGAGACTAGCCTGGAAGAGGGGCAACCGGGACAGAATCTGGCGCCCCGACTGGGACTAGAACCCAGTGTGCGGCGCCGCTAGGTAGAGGATTAGCCTAGTGAGCCGCGGCGCCGGCCCTGTTATTAGATTTTAACATATGAATTTTGAGGGGGCACAAACTTTCAGACCATAACACCTTCTACTTCTTAATGTATACCTGTGACCCTACTGCTGTGGAGTTATTCCTAACCTACTGTTCTATTTTGCTTCTGTTTTTTTAATACACACACACACACACACACACACACGGGGGTGGGGATCACTCCCGTTCACTGATTTGCTCCTCAGATGTCCGTAACAGTTATGGTTGGGCTGCGCTGAAGCCAGGAACTCAATCCGCACCTCCCAAATGGATGACAGGAGCCCAATTCCTGTGACATCATCACTTTCTGCCAGGGTCTGCAGTAGCAGGAAGTTGGAATCAAGAACTGGGACTGGGTATTGAATCCAGGTCCTCAACTTCATCTCAGCTTTGGCTCTTTGGCCACCCAAGCTTCCTGCTCCTTGGCTTACACTCAGACAAGTGTTGTTTGCCCCTATTCTAGCCCGAATTCTAGATGGCAAATGGACAGGAGGACAACATTGCCTCCCCGTGGCTGTGTGACCATAGGCCAGTGACAGATGGGGCCTCAGTTTCCCTGTCTGAAACGTAAGGAACTGTGTTGCAGGAACTCCAGCACCCTAGCTTTCAAGCACTGGCCTGAATCAGACTGAAAAACTTCACCTTAAAACAACACTCTTGCCCCCATCAGCAGTAACCACGGTTCTGGTCTGTTTGGAATGTTTTACTGGGAATGTGCATAGACATGAGTCATTTGGAGAGGTAATAGGTACGTATGGACTTTTATTGCTGCCATAAATTAGGTCACTATTCATTTCTGTGTTTTCATGGTTGGGATGGGTGACAGGAGGAGGATGTTTGGGACTGCCCAACCTCTCAATCAAGTGCTGGCCACGTCTGGAATAAATCAAGCCCACTTCCACCTCTGTAACCACCCCCTTCTTGTTTTCAAGGCACACCTTCCCCATTCATCTGGCCAATACTTATTGAACAACTACAGTGTATCATACTGCACAGCTACTTTAGCAAGGGTTGAGAGTGGAAGGTGGAGGAAAGACACAACAGCTTTTATGAGCTGCCAGCTCTCATGCCTCAGTGCTGTGCTGTCTAGTAGAACCTTCTGCCATGATGGGAATGTTCTGTAAATCCTATGCTGTCCAATATAGACAAGTGGCCATTGACCACTTGCTAGGAAGGCATGGTTTGGGGTCCCTGTGCTAAAGTATAATGGATATAAGAAACCAATACAGTGCCAGGGCCAGGAGTGTTAGGAGCAAACATCCCAGAACTCACTTGTCTCTTTGATGTCTGAGTCTCTTAATCTGTAGAGAGTTATTTTGAGCATCAAAACACAAAAGATACAGGCCTTGGAGTAGGGCCTGGCCATCAAGGGCGCTCAGCCAGGGCTGTCCCCTTTTCTTTCTGTTGTGTCTTGGTTGCCAGGCCTCCTGCGAGTCTCAGACACATCAGTGTGTCAAGCTTGAGGAGGCGGGACGCCGGGAGCAGGGCCTGTGCTTCTGGCCACCTCCTCCTGCACAGCCTTCCAGGACCTTGGCCTCTGACTCACGCAGGTGAGTTGCACAACTTTATAGATGCCACAAATCACATCACCACTCTCCTGCTGGGGAATTTTTAAGGGTGGGAATTCACCTCCCCCACCGCCGCCTACCTAGACAGGTGCTGGAATATAATAGGTGCTCAGTAAATAACTGTGGGTGGACTAATCACCTGAAGTCATCAGAGTTGAGTGAAAGCCAGGAGTCATGGGTTTCAGACCCTCCCAGCTCAGCCTCTCCAGGAAAAAGCAAGGATTTGGGGGAAGGGAGTGGAGGGGCTACGGTTTGAGTCTCAGCTTTGCTGCTGCCCGGCTCTGTGATCTTGGCAAGCACTGACTCTGCGTGGTGCCTTGGTTTTCCCACCTGTCCAGTGGCCTCCCTGAATTCTCTCACCTCAACACACATAGGCTATATTGGCCAGGCAGGCCCTGAGGCTGGGCACAGGCATAAAAATCCACATCTCTCCTGGGGTCAGGGACGGTTTAGGCTGCTCACTCGCCGTGGCCCGCCCTGCCCCTGTCCCTCCACACAGCGGGAGCCTTGCAGTTGGCTTCCTGCAACTCCAACAACAGGCGGCCCCCGTTTGCTCCTTCCCTTCTCTGACCTCACCCAGCAAGCCCTCCAGAGGCAGTCAAAGCAAACAGGACTTGAGCAACCTGGCCAGGAAATCCAGAACAAAGGAGGACTTCTTTTATCAGCTGTTTCCTTTTGTTAGATGATAAATTGTGTGTGCAACAGCCTTAAAAAAAAAAAAACAACACTGGAACAGAAGAAAAATAAGTTATATAATATTCTGATGAAATGGAGGCACTCATTTTTTTGTTAAAGAAATATATGATTTCTAGGTGCTGGGCGCATTGATTTGGGACTGGTGCTGAGTAAAACCTAGAGCCTGATCCACAGGCGTTCATACCGTAGCAGAGACAATGACAGAACAGGAATCCTGCCTGGTCCAATGGATACATCCCAGGGTTCCCAATGGATAGCAGAGTCTGCAGGCAATACTAATTTTCACATATGCATACACACAACATGCATGGTAGAAAGTTTCACATATAAATTAGGCACTGTAAGACATTCACAAAAATATCAAACAGAACAATTACAATAATCTGCTGTAATAAAAGAGAGGGGAATATGATCTGTCACTCAAATTTTCTTAGTGTATTACGGATCTCAAAATTTTTTCTTATTAAGTAGAGACATCCCACCTTTTCAAATAAAGAAAGTGTTTTATGGTTTCTCTTCAGCGTAGCCAAATTGCTAGCATCCCTGCTCTTTTGCTTTGGGGCCTTGAGTAAGTACAAGGAGCAGGTGAACAAAAGCAGTGTAGCTGTGACCATGGATCTGATAAAGAAGACCGTACCCAGTGACTAACGGGCTGCTGGTGCGTACGGCGTGGATCACCAGGACAAAGCAGTGACTCATGTCCTGGGAGGGATGGGATGCAAGTGGGATTTCATCACACTGCTCGGAGTGACGTGCAATTTCAAACTTAGAAGGCGCTGATTTCTGGAAGTTCCATTTAATGTTTTTGGATGGCAGTTGACTGGGGATAACCAAAACCATGAAGAAAGAGGAGAAACGGGGGCGTTATTGTATAATACACCTAGGGGCCAGTTTGCCCTACCATGTCCCTACCGCCTAGATTTAGGATGGCCTATACTGGGTGCTTAATAATTATTTGATAAGTGAATGAAGGAGTGAGTTGGTAGGATGTTAGGAAAGTTCATGGTTGGGGGGGTGGAATCCCTCATTTCATATTGAGGTGTCAGTCAAGGCCATTTGGAAGGAGTGGCAGAGAGTTTAGAAGACTTGAGGAAAGGCCATAGCGGACCTGGGAGGAGTGAGTGGTGGAAGGGAGAGCCAAGGAGGGCGGGGGAAACAGCACCTGGTTGAGGATGAAGGTCTTAGTAGGTGCAGACACCTAAATTGCCCAAACTGGCCTTTTTGACCAAGAAAAACAGTAGGTTCACGGTTTTCCACTAAATATTTAAAATGACAATAAGTAGCGAGGAGATCAGGGTTGGGGAGGGCCATGCAGACACTGAATTTTATCCTGGAGGTCTGGAGAAGCAATGAAGATCTACTCTGTTTTCTAAAAATCCAGTTTACTTTTGTATAGCTAAGATACTCATTAACTATTCCAATATATAGCTATTCTTACTGATTATTTAATATTTTAACAATTCTGGTTTTAATAAGAATATAGAGGAAAAGGAAGAATGGGCATTTGGTGTAGCTCTTAAAACACCGCTTGGGACACACGCATTCCATATGGGAGTGCCTGGGCTCCGGTCCCACTGTGCTTCCAATTCCAGCTGCCTGCTAACGGGCATGCTCAGAGGCAGTAGGTGATGACGGCCCAAGTAGCTGGGTCCATGCCACTAACCTGGGAGACACAGGGTGGGTTCGAGGGACCTGGCTTTGGCCTGGCCCAGCCCCGAATGATACGGGCATTTGGGGAGCAAACCAACTGATGGGCGATCTCTTTCAGATAAAATAAATACAATTAAAGAGAAAAAAGGCTAGAAGTCACCACTATTCTCACCCCCTAGAGGATCATACCCAACCATGGAGAACGCGCTTGCCAGAACTCTGTCCCCAGGTCTTCTGTAGGAAGAAGAGCACGACAGGAAGCTGCTATTTAGAAGTTGCCAGCAGCCTCTGCATCTAACAGAGGAGGATGCACGTCTCCATGGAGAAATTATTTTCATCTTGTGAATGATCTGCATGAGAAAAAAGTGCCACAGGCCTTTGTGTGTGGGGGGGCTTACATTCTGCATCCCCTCCTGTGGGGTCGCTGGGGACAAGGGCCAAAGAGCCCCCCAGAGAGGCTGAGCATAGAGACCTAACGCTTCCTCTAAAACCCCAAACTCTAACCGAGCACTTGGGACAGTTCATAAAATCAAATGATGACCTGTGGTCCCACCACACACAGAATCTAGTGACTGTCCATTTTGGTTGCTCCCTTTTTTTTTTCCCCCAAAGATATATTTATTCTGAAAGTCAGAGATACAGAGAGATACAGAGATACAGAGAGAGACAGAGAGAGAGAGACAGACAGACAGAGAGGATCTTGCATCTGCTGGTTCACTACCCGTATGGCAGCAGAGGCTGGGACCAGGCCAGGCAGAAGCCAGGAGCTTCTTCTGGGTCTCCCATGTGAGGGGAGTGGCCCAAACACTTAGGCCATCGTCCACTGCTCTTCCCAGGCCATTAGCAGGGAGCTGGATCGGAAGTGGAGCAGCCGGGACACAAAATGGAGCCCACATGGGTGCTCGTGTCGGAGGCAGCAGCTGCACCCACAGTGCCCCAATGCCGCCCCCACCCCTTTTCTCTCCATATCATGTTCACATACATGATGGTGCATCAGGACTCACGTTCAGCAAATATTTACCCTGCTCCCCTTGCACCTTTGGTATTTACGTGTATTGACATGTATAAACACGTGTGCACCCACACACAGATAAAACAGACATGTTTTGTGTCCTTTCGCTCTTGTCATTTTATTTGAGAATTTCTAGCTTGGACTTAGTATCCCTAAGGAAGTTTGCAGAAGGATATTTATTTATTTACTTATTTTGTAGAAACCTGGAATGGTCCTTCACAACTCTTTGGTGCTACAACTTTAACAGCAAGCAGGTCTCTTATGCCCTATCACCGGTGCATGGAAGCCACTGTGGAGACTTCTTTAGAATCGGTGCCTCCTTTCTGGTATAACACTGTGTTTTTTAGCCACTTTATCAAGGGTAGGCAAAACCAGTATTTGTCCAGCGACAAGTCATGGCTTGTAGCTCTTTGAAACAGTAAGTGGGCGACAGGCGGCTCTCCTCTGCCTCTGTTTTGTGGAATGTGGGTGGATGGCAGGGATGTCTGCCTGGGGCCCCTCCCTGCTGCTCGGAGTGGAGAGTGACTGCCTGGAACCCACTGAGTGGGTGCTTGTTCATCCGATAGTCCCTGCAGCCCGCCTGCTCCAGACCCACTCCCAGCCCCCTGCCCAGTGTTCCAGTCTCTGCTTCTCCCTGAGTGGGGGCTGCCTCTACCAATATGTCTGGCTCTGCCAACCCAGGTAAACCCTTAGTGGGGCTCCGGGCTGGCCATGGAGAAGCAAAAATTATCGTGGCTGGTGACACTTCACGGGTGGCCAGTCTCATTGATGGAAGACTATTCCAGCAGGAGATGGATGTGTCACAGATCTCTCTCTCCTTTTTATCCTCTTCACTTTTCTGATTTTTCTCCAAGGGCCTTTGACTTTCGCAACTGCACAGAGGAATTTTCTTTCGAGACCCTACACTTCTTCAATGCGCTCCTCCCTCCAATGGCAGTGAAAACGACAGGAGGCACCTGCATTGCCTGCGCTGTTGTCCCTTCCCTTAACAGCTCCATCTAAGGGCTCGGCCTGTGCTGTCAGCTTCCCTTTGCCTGCTAGCCCCCGGGGCAGCAGGAAGCTCCACCTCAGCAGGGTAAGGCCTCACACGCCCAACCACCAGCATCCTCCCAGATTCCTTCCACCTTCCCAGTTACCCTGCGTTCCCTTCTTGCTGTCTTGAGGTCCACTTCTTCCTTGAGCTTCTCATATTCACTTTGTTAACCAGAAGAAATAAACTAACTTAAGAAATTATAAATTGGCTTTGTTTCTGGCATTTAGAACTTGAGCTTTGATAACGACATCTGCTTGGTTTAAGTTTCTTTTCTCTACTATTTTCTATAAAGAACTGTCTGGGCTCACGATCAAAGACCTTTAGATTCTTCATCTGATATAGTATTTATACCACCCCAAATAGTAATACAGCGATGGCAACAGCTTACATTTGGTGCTGCATGCTCTGCACCAAGCACTGTTTCTTGTGATTTGCATACATATATGATCTCTCTTGATCTGAATAATAATTTCCGCTCTACAGATGGGAAAAATTAGGCATGAAAAATTAAAATAATTTGCTCTAGAGCCAAATGTTCAAATCCAATCACGCCCCAGGTTAAGAGCCCCTGGAATGTACCGTGGCTAGAAACACCAAACACCGCATGCGATTCCTAGCGGCCTGCTTCCTGAAGCCTGTGTGAGTGGGCTCAGGCACCTGCCGTGGAGAGGGAAGCCCTGTTTGTCCTGAGGCCAGGGGCAAGCTCAGGTCCCCTCTCCAAGGCTCTGCATCAAGAGCCTCAGGGTGCTGTCTGCAAGGGGCTGTTCTGGCAGGAGCTCAGGGGTGTGCATCATCAGGATGCAGGTGTGCCACTCCCAGGTCAGGGCAGCATCTCTGATCATAGATCTTCTGATTAGGGTCTTCGTGCCTTGGCCCAGCCCATGGGTAATTTAGTGACATGCCCTGGGACCAGGCTGGGGTAGAGGAAGCAATCTGCTTGCGACAGCCATGGACTGGCCTCTTCCGCAAGGCTGCATCTGTGAGGCCGGCATAAGCATCAGCCTCCAGACACCGGGGCAGCCAGGACAGTCCCTGGGTGCAGGCATCTGTGTCACATTCCTGCTGATCTGGTCTCACTGCTCGGTACCTCTCTGCAGGTGCTACCTTAAGTCAGCCTGCCTGGGTTTCCTGTTACAATGTTTGGCCCAAACAATACCAGATGGTATTAATGAAAATAGACTGTTGGTTGGGGCCAGCACTGTGGCATAGAGGGTTAAAGCCCTGGTCTGAAGCGCCAGCATCCCATGTGGGCACTGGTTCGAGTCCTGGCTGCTCCACTTCTGATCCAGCTCTCTGCTATAGCCTGGGAAAGCAGTAGAAAATGGCCCAAGTCCTTGGGCCCCTGCACCCACGTGGGAGACCCAGAAGAAGCTCCTGGCTCCTGGCTTTGGATCAGCCCAGCTCCGGCTGTTGCAGCCATTTGGGGAGTGAACCATTGGATGGAAGACCTCTCTCTCTCTCTCTCTCTCTACCTCTCTCTTAACTCTTTCAAATAAATAAAAATAAATCTTCAAAAAAATTTAAAGGAAAATAGACTGTTGGAACCAGCTTTCCTGAATAGCGGTGTGTGTAATTTCATAGTTGTTTTAAGTGATGTACATGATAACAGAGGCCAAAAAGAAGCGTAGGTAGAGAATGGATATGCAGGGCGGGCTGAGTGCATTGGCAGAGCTGTGGGCTGTGGTGGATATGGGGCTTCACTTGAAACTATGCTGACCCCGCATCCCCTTCAGAATCTTGTGCCTCTGGGAAATCAGGATCTGTCACCAGGGAGGTCTGTGCTCTGGAGCCCCCACTTGCTTCCTCCATCAAACACCTGCATGGCAGAAGAGAAGGGCGCCCCACCTGCTGGAAGTGAGCACTAGGGAGCAGGAGGTGGAGACTAGGGAAGAGCTGAGACCAAGGTGAGGATTCCCAAGCCCCTCCCCCAAGAGCCGCAGATAGCAGCAGACAGGTGAGGCACGGAGACATTCAAACAGGTGCATGCAACTTTGGAAAAGCAGCCAGCTTCATCTATTTGCAGTTTGCGGATCAGACCAGCAAAGACAAGGAACAAGTTATAAAATCCAGGACTGATGAGCACGTGGAGAAAACAACACTCTCAAAATCCTGCTGGGGGGAGTCTACAGGAACAGTGGCCCTTAGTCTCTCTGCAATTCTTGGGGCCAGAGGCATGTGGGATTTCAGATCTTTCTAGATTTTAGGAAAGAAATGCGACGAATGAACTGTCTGCCTTGCAACACCCCAGGCTAGGACAAGGGCCATTTCCACCCAGTCCCCTCCCCAACCCCAATACTTTTCCATGTCTGCCATGAAATGTACAAATGCTCACATCAAGTGAGATGACTACAGACCGCAAGCAGCTTCCTGTCCATTCGGGTCAGGGGTTGGCACCACATGAGCTTAGAAACCAAACTTAAAACATTTCCTGTTTTCAGAGTTTTGCGGACAAGGGATTGCAGACCTCACAACTTTTATGGGATGACAATTTAACAACACGTCTTAAAAATACCAAAGTGAATTCACGCTTTTACCCCACAATTTTACTCCCAGGGATTAGCTTTAAGGAAATAAGTGTGATTGCATGCAATACTCTAACCATAAGCTTGTCCATACAGCACTGTTTGTTTGGAAAAAAAAAAAAAAAACTCTCTAAATGTTCCTCAATAGGAGACTGTTTAAGCAACTATAGAACGGTCCTGTGATGCAATAGGGCTGGGATAGGGCTGGAACAATCATTCACAGAATGATTCTTCATTGGCTCTTCGAAGCACGCATGATACGTTATTTAGAGAGAGATTTAAGTGGTGGTTATGATCTTACTTGCCTTGTGAAACCTGGAAGAGTGCACCTCAGCTAGAGCTATCTCCAGGAGTTAGCTGTATGCATGGTTCTTCTGCAATGTGGATTTTCTCTATTCATGAATGTTTTGAAAGTACTCCTAGGTATGTAGGTTAAAACAAAAGCTTCTACTCTATTTCCTCTCCCAATCCCTTCCACTCCCTTGAGGTAATGCATTCCACTGGCATTATTATTTCTTTTTCTAGGCTTTTACTGTGTTTGTAAGTCCATGCAAACCTTTTAAAAGATAACTATATAGGCCAGCGCCGTGGCTCACTAGGTTAATCCTCTGCCTGGGGCGCCAGCACCCCGGGTTCCAGCACCTTGGGGCACCGGATTCTGTCCCGGTTGCTCCTCTTCCAGTCTAGCTCTCTGCTCTGGCCCGGGAGTGCAGTGGAGGATGGCCCAAGTGCTTGGGCCCTGCATCCGCATGGGAGACCAGGAGGAAGCACCTGGCTCCTGGCTTCGGATCAGCTCAGCCCGCTGGCCGCACGCACCAGCCACAGCGGCCACTTGAGGGGTGAACCAATGGAAAAAGGAAGACCTTTCTCTCTGACTCTCTCTCACTGTCTAACTCTGCCTGTCCAAAAAAAAAAAAAAAAAAAAAAAAAAAAAAAAAAGATACACACACACACTGAGGCTGGCACCGTGGAAGCAGGTCAAGCTGCATCCCATATGGATGCCAGTTCAAGCTCTGGCTGCTCTGCTTCTTATCCATCTCCCTGCTAATAGGCCTGGGAAAGCAGAAGAAGATGACCTGAGGCCCTGGGCCCTGCTACCCATGTGGGAAATCCAAGAGCAGCTTCTGGCTTCAGACTGACTCAGCCTCTGGTTGCTGCGGCCATTTTGAGAACCAGTGAATTTAAGATTTCTTTGTGCTCCCCTTCTAACTATGACTTTCAAATAAATAAATAAATCTTTTTTTTTTTTTTTTTGACAGGCAGAGTGGACAGTGAGAGAGAGAGACAGAGAGAAAGGTCTTCCTTTTGCCGTTGGTTCACCCTCCAATGGCCGCCATGGCCGGTGCGCTGCAGCCGGCGCACCGCGCTGATCCGAAGGCAGGAGCCAGGTGCTTCTCCTGGTCTCCCATGGGGTGCAGGGCCCAAGGACTTGGGCCATCCTCCACTGCACTCCCTGGCCACAGCAGAGAGCTGGCCTGGAAGAGGGGCAACCGGGACAGAATCCGGCGCCCCGACCGGGACTAGAACCCGGTGTGCCGGCGCTGCTAGGTGGAGGATTAGCCTATTGAGCCGCGGCACCGGCCATAAATAAATCTTTAAAAAATTATTTTCTATTTATTTGAAAGGCAGAGAGGGACAGGGAGATGGAGAGAAAGATTTTCCATCTGCCGAGTCCCTCTGCACAAGCCCACCAGGGCTGCGGCTAGGCCAGCCCTGAACGCAGGAGCTCTGGTCAGCTCTCTTATATTTACATTTGTAAGACCAAGGCACATGGGCATGTCGAAACTTTCTAAAGTTGCAAGTGCTGCAAAGTCACGTGGAAAAATGATGTCATAGGAAGGCAGTAAAGCATTGAGGACAATAATCCATCTACCACTGCTATTGTTTCTGTCTCTGCTTTCAAGGGTAAGAAGAACTAGCTGGTCAGAAAAGGATAGTCCACACAGTCCAAACATAAGGTACTTACAGAAAAAATATGGAACACTGCGCAGATGTGTCCATCATCCTTGAGCAGGGGCCATGCTAATCTCTGTACTGTTCCAATTTTAGTTTAAGTGCTGTTGAAGCAAGCACTGGCTGCAAATTTTTAAGTGTTTTCCCATTCATGGAGCCACACTGTGTAAAGCTTTCTGTGTTGTCCCCTTTCACTTCATTCTCTCCTTCACCTCTCCCCTTGCTGGCAGGGTGATCTCAGTTTACTTAACCCTCTCCCCACTGTCGGACATTTAAGTAGCTTCCATGTATCTGCTACCTTAAACTATTTCAACAAACACACTTGCCTTTGCGGACACAGGCACCCATTCTGGTAGAAGCATTCTTCATTATTCTGAGGTTTCTATCATGAACATGTATTATTTAATTATTATTAAAAATATTATTCAACACCTTAAACATCCCACCAGACTGCATCTTCTAAGACCCTGAAGCTATTCAGTTGGCCCATTTTTCTCTCAAAATAAATGAATTATTCACTAGCACTATCTTGTAAATGAATTCCACTGATTTCTGGGCCACACATGTGTTTCCCAGGTTCACCCTCTCTGAGGGGTAGCTGGTCCAGGGCAAGCGGTAGAGTCAGTGTCTTCACCCGAGGGACTTTGACGGTTTCCAAAGCTGTGAGGGAGGGGAGGTGGGTGGTCCTGGGCTGGTACTGGGTGTTTACCTTTCACAGGTGGCCTAGTGACCACAGGGTCTTCTCTTGATGGTCACTGACCACTCTGGGATGGCTTCAATCACTGCTCCCAGCGACCAGTGGCCTCCCAGAGTGGGGGCGAGGCGGGGAGCTCAGATCTGATGTCCCCTCTGTCTACTGGCTCCCCATAGAGGGTAGCTCAGGGGTAGGGAGGGCAGGCAGAGTGGGTCCTTGACCAACCTCAGGGCCTCCAAAGCCTTCCAGTGTTCCCCTTCCTTTCGTGCTTGCAAAATTTATACCACATTTCCTCTGCTCTCAGAGACACATTTTCATTTAATGCTTCTGAAATGAGAAGTGGACATGAACGTGAGGGCATCCCTCGTGCTCTTTTTCAAGCCTATGATTAAGCAGATGGCGCAGCATACAGTCAATGGGGTTCTAGAATTAGGAAACATGAACGCCCCTCTTGTATTCCCCTTCTCAAACCCGGTCACACAGGCAACTCCAAGTTGCCCGGCACACCAGGGGCTGGTAAATCCCACCCCTCGTCCAGGCAGCTTGAAGAACACTGCTGTCAGAACCTTCCCCTAGATTCAGACTGGACTCCCGTGTGAGGCCAAAGCCGAGCTCATCATTGTTTTCCTTGGCTGCTCATGCCCATCCCTTCCAATAACGCTGCTCCACCCCTTCTGTGTAATTAGTGGGGGGCATAATTAATACATGCGAGGAGTCTTCCTAAAAGATCTGAGCAAGTGCATCCTCTTAAAATGGAACCGGAGGCAGATCCGAACAGGCTGCTACATGTTGACCTGAAACATCCAGGCAGAGCACCAACTTCCCGTTCTCTTCCATGTGCATTTGTACACCTTGTGGATGGACCCAGTTACACGGAGGAAATGAAAGGACTTAGGAAGGCTTGCAAGTGACTGAACCGGGGATCTGAGCTGGGGAACCATGAACAGGCTGCACTTCATCTTTGAAAGGCAGAAGTCAACTGGGTCGTGGGGCTGATCGTGGAAGACAAGCCAACACTGTGAAGTGTGTCCTGTGTTCCAGGCACTGAGATGCTGTCTCAGTTGGTCCCTGGGGTAAGTGTTCAAATTTTCCCCTTTTATGGATGCTAACAGGACCCTAGAGTGAGCACTTGACTGGCTGTAGGCAGGATTGGGACACAGTTAAGGATTGACACTGAAGGTCATTTGACTCTCAAGGCTTAAAGGAAAAATTACAAGTGAAACTTGAAGTTCCTTTGTTCCTCAGCTCTCTTTGACCAGTCTTCCGCCCAGTCCTTGTGGCACATCCTGGCTAGGATAAACCTTCCAGGGCCCTACTTCCTGTCATCTTCTCCATGGCCTAGCTCCTCCGTACCCTGCAGCCCCATTACCTTAGAGAGAGTGTGCTCCCCTCTCAAGGCCTGGCTCAGATGATGTCAACAGTTGGGTGTACGTGCGCTAAGAACTCTCTACTAGACCCAATGATCAAGTTTTTATGATCGGAAGGGCCAACATTACTAGTTGATTTTATGAGCCCTTGACTTCCAGTGGACACAAAGCAGCATGCTTGTCCCAACCAAACTTGCATTTCTCCTGCTATTTTCTGATCCTAGGAACTTATTCACTGTCCATTCAGGTGACCCAAGTAGGACTGGGTGTTCACCTGGGTGCTGTCTTTCCCTGTCCCTCTGCCTCACTCAGTTGGCTGCCAATCATTTATACTGCCTAAATATCTTTTTAAAAAACTTTTATTTAATACATATAAATTTCAAAAGTACAATTTATGGATTATAGAGTTTTTCCCCATAACCTCCCTCCCACCCACAGCCATCCCATCTCCTACTCCCTTTCCCATCCCACCCCTCATTAAGATTCATTTTTAATTACTTTTACATGCAGAAGATCAACTTAGTATATACTAAGATTTCAACAGTTTGCACCCACACAGACACATAAAGTATAAAGTCCTGTTTGAATACTAGTTTTACCATTAATTCGCATAGTACAACACATTAAAGACAGAGATCCTACATGGGGAGTGGGGAGTAAATGCACAGTGACTCCCATTGTTGATTTAACAATTGACACTCTTGTTTATGACATCAGTAATCACCCGAGGCTCTTGTCATGAGCTGCCAAGGCTGTGGAAGCCTCTTGAGTTCACAAACTCCGACCTTATTTAGACAAGGCCATAATCAAAGTGGAAGTTCTCTCCTCCCTTCAGAGAAAGTACCTCCTTCTTTGATGGCCCCTTCTTTCTGCTGGGATCTCACTCACAGAGATCTTTCATTTAGGTCATATATATATATATATATATATATATATATATATATTTTTTTTTTTGCCACAGTGTCTTGGCTTTCCATTATACTGCCTAAATATCTAATACCTTTCTACTTCTTCCTGTCCTTCCATCCCCACTGCTACAGTCCTCATCCACTGCTCACTTGGTGGAGCCCCCACCTGTTCTTTCTACCCCCATCTTTGTCTTCCATTCCTGGAAACATCCATTCTTCACATTGCAACCAAATGATCTTTCTAGAACACAATGAGGCCATATCATTTCGCTACTTTAAGTGCTCTCAGTGGCTCCTCCATCCCCTTAAGGTTTTTTAACTTAACTCACAAGGGTTTTGTCATCTGGCTGCCAGTATCACTCCAGCTTTGCCTCATACGCTTCTTCCCTTCCCACTCAGGTGTGAGACATCTGCAGGTTCACTAAAATATACGTGTGCACACACAGTGGTGAGAACTTACACACTCAACAAACTCAGCTGTGAAGAAATGCAGCTTTGTTTTCCTACAGCTGAGAGCTGAACTCAAATCATTACACAAGTCCCTGTTACTACTCAGTAGTGGAAAAGAACAATCTTGCCAATTTTACGTAATTTGGCCAATACTGCTTTTTAAAAAAATGCAAAACATATATAAAATTTACCATGTTAGCCATTTTCAAAAAGTACATCTGTTATTTATATTTTTGGAAAGGGGTGGAGAGAAAGATAGTTCGTTTCCATTTACTTGTCATTCCCCCAATGTCTACAACAGTCAGTGATGGGCCAGGCCAAAGCCAGGAGGTAGGATTTCCCATCTGGATGGTAGGAGCCCATGCAGTTGAACCAGCACCTGCTACCTTCCAGGGTACACATTTGTAGGAGACTCTAATTGAGAAAACAGCCAAGACTCAAAATTAGGCACTCTAATATGGGAGGAGAGTATCCCAAATGACAATTAACTGCCACACCAAATGTCTACCCTAATCATTTTTAGGTGTACAATTCACTGCTAACAGCTACATTTAAATTGTTGTGCAATCATCCTCATAATTGATTTCCATAACTTTTTCAATTCCTGATCTGAAAAGCCCTGTACCCATTACATACGAATTCCCCATTCCTCTCATCTGCTGGTGACCACCACTCCCATTCTGTGCCTATGACCCTGACTTGTCAGTGCTGTTATAAGACTGAGCCTTTCTCTTTTAAAAAATTTATTTATTTGAAAGTTAGAGTTACCAAGAGAGAAGGAGATACAGAGAGATAATCTGCTAGTTCACTCCCCAGATGGTCACAATGGCCAAGACTGGGCCAGGCTGAAGCCAAGAACTTCAACCAAGTCTCCCATTTGGGCGGCAGGGATTCGAGCACTTGGGCCATCTTCTACTGCTTTTCTGAGACCTATAGCAGGGAGCTGGATCAGAAGTGGAACAGCCAGGGCCTGAACTGATGCCCACATAGGATGCCGGCATTGTAGACAGTGGCTTTACCTGCTACACTACAATGTCAGCCCTAAGACTCAGCTTTTTTGGGCTATTGCTGTGGTGTATCAGATTAAGCCACTGCCTGCAGTGCCGGCATCCCACATGGGTGCTGGTTCTAGTCCTGGCTGCTCCACTTCTGATCCACTCCCTGTTAATGTGCCTGGAAAAGCATTGGAAGATGGCTCCTTCCTTGGGCCCCTGCACCCAAGTGGGAGACCTGGAGGAAGCTCCTGGCTCCTGGTTTTGATCGGCCCAGCTCCAGCTGTAGTGGCCATTTGGGGAGTGAACCAGCAGATGGAAGACCTCTCTCTCTCTGCCCTTCAAATAAGATAAATAAATCTTCAACAAAAAAGTTTGCAAGGAGGGAAACAAATGATGCAGAGCTTCACTTGGAATCTTACTTGGAATCTTACTCAAAGTCACATGAAAAGCCCTTGCAGGGTACTGAGTGGAGGACAGATACAGTCTACTAAGTTTTAACAGAAACTGGCCACTATGAAGAAACTCATGGGAAGCAGGGTAGAAACAGGGAAATAAGCAGAGACTACTGGGTTGGGTTGCTTCATGGCTGTCCCTTGTGGAGGTGGAGGGGGCGGCGAGACACATACCTCAGGGAGGAGCCTGCTCCGGAGGAGTCAGTGGCACTCAAAGATGTCTTCAGACAGTGGAGAGGAGGGGACAGAACACAAGGGCTGGGCTCTGTGCTCTGGATCCAGCTCCCGGGCTGGGGAGGAGGTGGCAGCTTCGGTGAGATGGGAGACAACTCAGCAGGCGCAGGTCTGGGTCTGAAACTTGCATGATGGAAGTCATGTTTCAAGGAGGAGAAGTCAGCCAGCTACAGAAATGAGAACAAAGGTTACGGGACATCCACGTAGCATCCCAGTTGCCTTCCTCCCCATCTGCCCGGTACTCAGCCTGAGAGCAGCATGTGGTGCTGGTAGCGGTGGGGACATCATCTCCCACACACATCATCTCCCACACACATCTGCACTCATTGCAGACCTTTGCACCTGCTGCGTTCTCAGCCCTCAACGCTCTGCTCGCCCTCTTGGTTGGTGGAGTCATCACCTCCCCTGAGATGCCTTACAGCCATTTAACATCCCTCCCCACTTCCCAACATGCACAACACTGTGTCGGAGGCATGAACCACTGTTGTGCCTTCTCATAGCAGAAGGACCTAGCCCATGGAGCATTTCTCCAGCACTCATCAATTAATGAATTAGGAAGTTTCATTTTTAGAGACTTGTTTGAAAGAGAAAAAGGAACAGAGAGAACAGGCTCTTCCATCCGCTGGTTCACTCCCCAAATGCCTGAAAGAGCCAGGGCTGGGCCAGGTTGAAGTCAGGAGTCAGGAACTCTATCTTTCTTGTCCCCCATGCCTGTGCCAGGAGCCCAAACACTTGGGCTACCTTCCACTGCTTTCCCAGGCTCATTAGCAGGAAGCTGGATTGGAAACAAAACAGGCTAAACTTGAACTGGCATCGCTCTGATACGGGACGCCAGCATCGCCATCAGGCGTAACTTGTTGCTCCTCAATGCTTGCCCCCAAAGGGGATGTTAAAGTAGAAAACATTACTTAAACATTTATTTTTTCTCCATTTTCTTTCTTCTTTGTGTAGTGTTCATGCTTGCTACTCCTGAGTTAGCAGAGGTCTTTAACGTGAAGGCCAGGGAAGGATGGCACCAGCCCATGTGTTGGGTTTATATGTGCTTGTTCTGGGGAGAAGGCCAAAGCTTTCATCAGTGTCTCAGGAGCACTTGACTCCAAATAAGTAATGAATCACTATACATTTTGTTTCTTCATTCACTTGAAAGGCAGAGAGGTAGACACATACACACACACACATACACACACACAGATCTTCCATCTACTGGTTCCCTTTCCAAATGCGCAAAACAATTGGGGTGAGTCATGTTGAAGCCAAGAGCCAGGAGCTCTAGCCACGTCTCCTATGTGGGTGGCATGGGGTCAGGTACCTGACCCATCTCTGCTGCTTTCCAGGGTGCACGTTATAGGAAGTAGAAGCAGGACTCAAACCCAGGCACCCTGGAAAGGGATGAAGGCGTCCCAACCGGTGTCTTAACTGCTGCACCAAATGCCCACCCTAATTTTTATAAAACAAAAGGGGAGTTAGATGGAGCATGCCTTACTCTTCACCTTTGAATCATTCCCTCTATCCTGTGCTGTCCTCTATACATAAAATGTTAAGCCAAACCTCTAAGTGATCAAACATGGACAACAGTAGAGCATTAAAAATTAAACCTCAAAGCAACGTCTTGTCTCAGCGTTACTTTGTTCCCAGGAAGGCAGCCCTGATGAATGGTGCTTTCTTTACATGCTGGGGAGAGGGAAAGGTTAAAGGCCAGGTTTCCTGTGTCGTTGGATCTTCCTGGGATCCAATGGAGCCAAGCAGGTGCTGAGCAGGGTTTGCTCCCAGGTCCAGACCCAGTGTCCCCAGGGTCCTGGGAGAGCTGCCATCCTGCCTTGCAGGCTCTTCTGCCAGCATTACCAATAGCTTCTTCCCCACTCTGGTTCTTGGGAGAAGCTATTACTCTCACTCAGTTTAATTCCAATTTAATATAGTGTCAAAATAAAAACAGGATTCATGGGTTTGGTCTGTGAAGGTGCAGTGCAAATGCGTGAAAATAAAACATCTCCCGACCTCACCATCAGAGACACAGATTTTATTTTCTTAGGAGAGGAGCGTCTGGTGAGGAGGGGTGTTTTTTTCCTTCTTTGTTGTTGTTGTTGAAGCTCAGTGGGGTGTTAAATTCAGGAAGCAGGCAGAGCTGTCATAGCCAGAGCCAGCAGGACTGTGAGATGATGTGACCTGGAGACACAGGCCTCCAGGTTTTGTAATAAATCCTGGGAGGGAAGGCTCCAGTCCCAGCCTGCCCTGAGCCAAAATGTGTCATCATAGGAACAGAGCCATAATAACCCTTGCAGAGTACAAGTTGAGACCTTGTCTTGGTTTTGGGTCCCCCCAAAACAGGTCTTAGGAAGTACATAGCAGCTTAGGGAACTCTGGTGCTCCATGTGGGATGTGGGTATCCCAGGTGGCATTTTAATCACTGTATCAAATTCCGACCCCAAGTGTGTCTTTTTTTTTTTTTTTACCATGCATCGTAACAGACATCCCATTCTAACTTCTGTAATCAACGCAACGCTTTGAAAGATTTGTCATTATTGCCATATGCCTCCCTATTTCATTTTTTCCATTTGCTCCATGGTAGGCTGGCATCACAGTTTGCTTATCTATCCCCTGAATAATGAACACCTTGGCTACCTCAGAATTCCTGCCACAGACACACACACACACAACTGCCAAAGAACAGCCCCGTAGACATTCCCTCCATGGACCTGTAGGTGAAGCCTTCTTGGATGTATATCCAGGAGTGGGCTTCCTAGACTGCAGGGTACAGATACACTTTTTTTTTTTTTTGACAGGCAGAGTGGACAGTGAGAGAGAGACACAGAGAGAAAGGCCTTCATTTGCCATTGGTTCACCCTACAATGGTCGCTGTGGCCAGCGCGCTGCGGCCGGCGCACCACGCTGATCCGATGGCAGGAGCCAGGTGCTTCTCCTGGTCTCCCATGGGGTGCAGGGCCCAAGCACTTGGGCCATCCTCCACTGCACTCCCTGGTCACAGCAGAGAGCTGGCCTGGAAGAAGGGCAACCGGGACAGGATCCGGTGCCCCAACTGGGACTAGAACCCGGTGTGCTGGTGCCGCAAGGCGGAGGATTAGCCTAGTGAGCTGCGGCGCCGGCCAGATATACTGAATAGTGCTAGGTAGCATTTGCTTTCCAGTGGGGTTGTACCCAATCTTTTTCTTCACCATTAGTGCAAGAAGGTTCCCTTCCCTTCAGATGCTTTCCCATTATAATCAAGATATTTGCATTATCAGTTTTTAATTTTGCTAATTTTATGGATGTAAAGTAGCTCATAATTATTTTAATTGGTTATTGAATTAATTATGTCCATGTGGGTATCGATTATCACGTTTGTTAGCTCTTCTGCCTCCTCTTCTTTGAAGTGCCTGTTCATATTCCTTGCGTTTTTCCTACTGGGTTCGCTGTCTTGTTCTTATTGAATTTCATGGAGGAGTTCTTTTTATCTTAGGAACTGTCCTCACCCCAAGTTGTTCTTACATTCACATTCATGAACATGTTGGTGCCGAGCATAGCTCAAACAAGCCTAGAGGAGCAAAAAAGATCCCCAGTTCCTATGCAGCAAGGGGGCAGGCAGACTGGTCATTGCCTGCGCGTGGTAATGCAGACATGTGGAACTCCACGAGCCTGTGTGGGCCACAGTTGGAACCACACGCACAGCCACGCTCTGCTGCATGACCCACTTCTCTGTACAAAGGAAGCCTCCGCAGTTCATTAACGAGGAGGGCATTAATAAGTATGCATGGAAGAAGTTTCTATTAAATGATGCTTTAAAATTTTCAGCACTCTATTTTGGAGTGCACCATTAAAGTGATTGGCCCATTAAGACCAGTGGTTATAAATGAATTTATTGTTCAAAAGGAAAAATAACGATAATGATACTGACAGCGACTGAAACAATGGGCTCTCTTGCTCAGTATCAAAAGAATCAGGCCATTAACATGTGAAATGTAAAATGTGCCAATGAATTTTCCTCCGAGTAGTCCGATGTCAGTGATTTACTTGGTACAAAACAGCATCATTCATTATGCTAAAGAATGGTTGTTAGTTTCAATTTCATTCATTTTAGAGTTTTGATTGTGTTTGATTTGCAAATTAATGTTTAAGATTCTGTAAGCATGAGAGTTTTATAGCTATTTTTATGTTCCTACATGTTAAATGTAATAAAACAATTTGGACAAACACTGGGAATCTGTAATACTTTTTCTATGAATGTTTGAGAAATGCCTTAGTGACTGGGACAGTCATCTGCATGTTATAGACTTAACTTATTTGACAGAGTGAAGTGAATGGTGGTCACCAAGATCGATTCTAAAATATCAGGCATCACAGATCAAACATGCGTGAATCTCAGAGGCAAGATGAACACTTATACAGATCTGGGGGACATGTGATGGGCTGACTCTCAACAGCCACTCCACTTTTTTCTAGTGTTTTCCCTTCTTGAACAAGCTGGGAAGCCATAGAACTGTACTTCCAAGACTCTTGTAAGCTGCAGTCTGGATAGGGTTTAGATTCAGCCTTCTAGCTGAATCCATGTGTATACTGGGGAGACAGAAGCAAGCAGATGCCTGGTGTCTCTGTAGTCAGGCACCGGGGAGCCATCTGTATTGGGTCCAGAGCCCAGCCACTATGTTTGAGGAGCAGGCTGTAGGCAGGACATGCTTTTGATGGGTGTGAATGGTCTTCTGCTTGTGGCCCTCTGCCTATCGGAGGGGCAGCAGCTCTTTGGGTGGTCCAGTTATTTCTATGACTTTGGGAGTCATTTCTGAAAGGTCAGCTTGTTTGTTGAATGCTTTCAGTGGTCCTTTGAGCTGTCAATATCCTGTCATCATTTGTTCCTGCTTAGCCTGACCAGCATAGATCTTATTCTTTGCAATCAAAGCCTGGGTAATGTGAGGTCAAATCCTTGAGAATGAGATTCTTCCCCCAACAGGGTAGGATCACACTTAGCCTGCGGGGCTCTTGCTAGGCCATGTGGGTGGGGTACAGCTTCAGTTGGAGCCACCAGGTTTCCTCGAGACAAGACAGAGTGGTCAGTAGCACAGGACAGCACCAAGTGTGATCCATGGGTTCTGGGATGGCTGAAGAGTGAGACAGAGAGGATGCCACTGACCATGGAGGGCCAGGAAAGACTCATAGAAAAGGTGGCGCCTGAATCGAACTTTAATTAATGAGCTGAAGCCAGAGAGGTGGCAGCAAAGAGGAGACAGGACATGGAGGCAGAGGGGCAGGGGTGCAGTGGGCAGAATGACACAAACGGCAAATGGAAGGGAAGAAGCAAGTTTTGGTCAGATCCTGGGAAGCCTTGAACACTAGAAGTATGTAACACTGTTTTATCCTTCTAGCAACGAGAGCTATTGCAGATTGTGAGTAGACTGATGTGACCAAAAATATGTTTTTTTATTTTTTTCCGCCCCTTCTTCCCTCCCCTCTCTTGGGGATGAAGAAAGCACAGGACCAAACTTTTGGGGGTGACTGAGGTTGTTCCATGGGATGTGACAGGGAGAGATGTTCTCCTGTGGTCTATTAATTTGGACCTTCAGGAAGTCAGGTCCGTGGGAGACTACGCTTTAGAGAAATCCTTTTCAGCAGACGTTAAAGAGCCACACCAGTCCCAGCAAGAAGCCAACCAATGCTGTGGCCACTGCAGCAGCAGCTTTCCCCCAGGCACCTGAGAAGGAATCCTTCAATCCAGGACTGTGTAGAATGGAAAAGCTGGAGAGGATATGTTGTGACAGGGATTTAAGTAGCTAAATGGGAGAGATTTGATTTTAGGATTTTACTTTGTGGGAGGCTGATTGCATCGTTGGGACTTTATAATCGTTGGAAACCTTATAATGATAGAAAAGTCTTAATTTTTTAAAAATAATTATGTATTTTTTTCAAAGAGCAACAGGGAAGGAGAGGGAGATCTTCTACCTGTTAGTTCATTCCCCAAATGGTTACCACCGCCAAGGGAGTAGGCCAAATTTGGGAGCCAGGAACTCAATTTAGGCTCCCACATGGGTGGCCAGGGCCATTATGTTACCTTCCCAGGCACATTAGCAGGAAGCTGGATCAGAAGGGGAGCAGCAGGGACTCACACCAGCACTCTGAAATGGGATGCCAGAGACAGATGTGGCGGTTTAACCCCTGAGTCATAATGTGGGTCCCTTGATTTCCAAATTTTGCTGGATTTGGGCTAATTCCTTACATAACCATCTCTGATGAGCCAGGCTGGAGTAGCTGGGATGTAGGAAGAGGGGAAAATTGTCAAGTAGTGAACTTTGGAATTAAACGAGTGGCTTTTCTTTACCTACATCAGGGATTTCTCGGAGCAAAGCAGAAGCATTCCTTTTGGGATGAAATTATTCAAGGAGGAAGCCCAAGAATAGAAGAGGTGGGTTGATACTCTGGATTTCTTCCTGTGTTCTAAATTTGATAGACATTTGTTGTGGCTATTGAGCCTGTTGGTTAACAAAAGAAAAGTCACGGGAATATAGGCTTCTAAGTGGAGAAACACATTCATGGTAGAGCTTGCCATCCACTTTCATTCCTTACCAAGAGACTTCAGAATGCTGATCAGGCCACATTTACTCAGGGACAATCCCACTTCTGCATCTATGAGGCACAGCTCTTCCTAGCTGACAACTTTCTCTAACCCTGAATTTGGCCACAGGACAGTGGGAGCAGTTTATTTCCATCAGCAGACTGTCACCATCTCTTCAAGCCTCAAACAAAGCAGAACTAAGAGAACTGATATACAGTTGTCCAGGTTAAAAACCAGCTCTCAGGACTGGCATCGTTGCATAGCATGTAAAGCTGTCACTTGTGAGACTGGCATCCAATACAGGTGCTGGTTTGTGTCCCGGCTTCTCCACTTCTGATCCAGCTGCCTGCTGATGACTTGGGAAAAGCAGCAGCAGATGGCCCAGGTATTTGGGCCCCTACCATGCACGAGGGATCCCCAGTGAAGCTCCTGGCTCCTTCCTGGCTTTGGGCTGGTTGCAGCTGTCTGGGGGAGTGAACCAGTGGATGGAAGAGTCCTGAATCTGTCTTTCCATCTCTGCAACTCTTTCAAATGGATGATTTAAAAAAAATGCACAAGTCTTACAGTGATTCTTTCGATTGATGGAGGGAAAAGAAGTATCCATCAGGAGACACTGACCTTCTTGCTCCCGGTTTTGATGCCATCAAATGTCATTTTCGAGTCTATCTGTGCCACCCTAGGACAGTCTCACTCCCATTGGATAGCAGTGGAAACTAGACCAATGTATACCTCTTCTGGAAATTGTATCATTATGTATGGGGATGAATTTGAATTTCCAGGCACCTGTTTAGTGTCTGCAGTGTTTTCTCAGTGACAACTTGATGATAGAAAATTAAAAAAAAATTATTTGAAAGGCAAAATTGCAGAGTTATAGAGTGAGAGAGCAAGAGAGACATCTTCCATCTGCAGGTTCACTGCCCAAATGGCCACAATAGCTGAATCAGGGCCAATCCAAAGCCAGGAGCTTCTTCCAGATCTCCCATGTGGGTGCAGGGGCCCAAGCACTTGGGCCATCCTCCAGTGCTTTCCCAGGTCATTAGCAGAGAGCTGGATTAGAAAAGGAGTAGTTAGGGCTTGAACTGGTGTCCATATGGGATGCCGGCACTGTAGGCAGCAGCTTTACCTGCCCTGATAGCCAATTTTATTGAACACTGGTACAAACATTCAACTTCTGTAATCAGACATGTATGGACTCGCCTTGGACTTGCCATGTTTTCTCACAAATGCCACTGATGTTAAGGTGAAATATCTTTTTTTTCCCATTAATCCTTGACCTTTTCAGTCCTCATTAATTTTGTTTTGATTTACTTACTTCACAAACACCTTTCTAAGATGAGCAAACCAGTGCATTTTGTGGTCCGTTTTTTCTTCCTTATACTCTCTCGTCTGCCATTTGGGAGGATGCACACCTACTTCGTTCCCCCACCCCCCCAGGGCTCTACTTCCGCCTTCCTTTGGTCCCTAGGCAGTGAGATGAGCAGGCGCACGTGTTCCTCTATTCCTCAGTCATGTGCTTTTGACTCTTCAGTCTTGGGTATTGGGCTGTGAGGGTCTTGTCTTGTGCTTGGAGAACATTTCTTCCTTGTCTTCCATACTCAGCCCCGCTCTCCAGTTCCCTTTGCCAGGATGGTCTGTGTTGGATTTCTGGGTCTGTAAATAACAAAGCGGTGTCTTGTGTCCCAGTTGCCCTTGGTATTCCATGTCGGCACACTCATCAGGAAGAAGATAGAATTTGGCATCTCTGGGATGGATGGCCCATAACCAGATGTCATTCCCAGTCCACACTGCATCTGGTAGAAGATCTTCCTAGCACTGAGCTGGCAGTGAAAGATGGTAACGCGGAGGAGGAGATGATTGGCAATGATGAGGATGTGAGCTGAAGAATTGCAGTGGAGGATGAAGAGAGGGTACAGATCAGAGATGAGAGGGAAGGGGAATGGACAGGCCTTAAGATCTGTGATAAATGATCAGTTCCAGGAAGAAAGAGCAAGCAAAACAGCAACAGGGCATCGCCAAGATGACTGATGAGAGGTGCATGGTGCACTGTCGCTGCCCCTCTTCATGGAGGAACGACACTAAACCCTGCCTAGGCTTCATATCCGAGTCACAGCACCATTATGTCACTCCCTGTCTTCACGGAGGAACGACACAGGACCCTGCGCTGTTCTTTTGTCTTCTCGGCCCTTCCCGGGTTTGCTGCTGGTTCTTCCCGGGTTGGCTACCATCCCTTCCACCTCCGTGGAAGGGCGGTTCCCCCTGCCACTTTCCCCACTTCCGCGGGGGAGCGGCACACCGCTGGCCGGCTCTCTCGGGGGCTGCACAGGTGTTCCTTCAGATAGATGTTCCTGGTGCATGTTGTCTCTCTCCTCCTTTATAGTCCTCTTTCGCCAATCCCAACTCTGCTACCCACACGCTGAGTACGCTGCTCTCCTGCAATCAGGAGCAGGTCCTGCTGTTTATTGGTTGAACTGGAGGCAGCTGTGTAGAAGCTGTTTCCTCCTCTCCCAGCGCCATATTGTGGGAGAGCAGATGCATAGAATAAGTCTTAATTCCAGTAACTTAGTCTAGTCCGAGTTGCTCCCAGTTGCTCCCCACAGTGCACTTCCCTCTACAATGAAGGTCCAGAACTATGAAAAAAATAACTGTAGCATCATGGAGCGTTCGAGGCAGGGTAGCAAAGTGCTTTTGTGATGTGGCAGAGACATTGCAGAGCAGGGAGATGGCTTATTAAGGGAAGGAAGAACAAAGCACTTGCCTTCCTACCCCTCAAAATCAACCCTGAACCAAGGGATTTTGGGGTAAGCAGGAAGCCCCTGGCAGTCTCCACTTGTGTTGCAAACACCTGCGGTGTTTACTACTGGAGAAACCTGCAGTCCTCCCAGGTCCTGAGTCCCACTTGGGGAGCTGCTGTGTTGTACTCTGCATTGCCCTAGAGAAGTAACCAGCACATACTGAGCCTTCCCTAACCAGCCCACAGCTCCAGGGAGCCTGGCTGAGACTTCACACACCTGGGGTCTTGTGATGCAGCCAGGTAGTTTCCCTCGGCAACTCTGCTGACCCAGCCCTGTGAACCAGCCAGTGGCCTTGCAGATCCTCTACAGTCCTGGAAAGAAGCTGAGAAGCTGACCCTGAGCTGTTCAGCAAGCAGAAGCCCCCCAGTTAGTACTTGGCTGCACTGTCCACCCTCCTGGCGTCTTGTAAGCATCCAGGTGATTCTTCCCACACCCTGGGCCCCAGGATGCAGCCAGATGGCCCTGCCCACCGCCTTGCTGGCCCAGAAGCAACTTGGTGGCACTGCTCACCCACCCTCAGCCTTGGCAAGTAGCTGGGAAAATCCCCAAAGCTTGCTGTCCTTGGAGTCCCCTTAAAATCACCTGTTTAGCTCAAAAGAAGTCCAACTGGCCTGCTTGAGGCCCTCAGGTAGTGAAAGACACCCAGACTATGACTAGGTATATTGTGATGTCCCTACCTGAGCCTACGTACACAATACCCACAAGCCCCACAATATTGCACAATACCCACAGAAACTGATAGGTATCCCATGCCTATAGCCAGGTGTATCACCAAAGAGAACTGAGCCTAGTTGGCAGTGCAATCCCATAATACCTGCAGCCTGGGTCACTGAGGTACCCACAGACATTACCAGTTGTTCACACCTGAAGGAACAACATGGAAACTAAAGCGCCTAACTTGAAATTCAGTGTGAAATATCCAGCCAACAACTTAGGACACAATGCCAAGACAAAGTCTGTTATCATCAACACTACTCTGTAAAACTGGTAGAGGCAACTGATTCACCAGATGCAAATACCAATGCAGGGAGTAATAAAGCAAACAGGAAAAGACATGATAATATGATGCCTCCAAAGAAACATAATAACTCTCTAGCAACAAACCACAAAGGAAAAGAAGTAGATAAATTAATTGGAAAAGAATTCAAAATAATGATTTTAGAAAATGTAGATAATCCAATGAAATTAAGAGGACAATTCATGATGTGAATGAGAAATTTAGCAGAACCAAATAGAAATTAAAAAGAACCAAATAGAAATTAAAATATATATGCATACACACACAATCTGAAAGGCAGGATCTCAGAGAAAGGGAGGACAGGGAGGACAGGGGAGGAATGGGGGAGAGGTGGGACTGGGGGGGAAGGGGGGAGAGAAAGAGAGAGAGATCAATTTTCCATCTGTTGGCTCATTCCCCAAATGGTTGCAAAGGCCAGGGCTTGGCCAGGCTGAAGCCAGGGCCCTGGAGCATCTTCTGGGTCTCTTACATATGGGTAAGGCCCAAGCACTTGGGCCATTCTCCACTGCTTTCCTAGGTACACCATCAGGGAGCTGGAACAGAAGTGGAGCAGCCAAGTCTTGAACCCGGGATCAAATGGTATACTGGCATCCCAGGCAGAGGCCCAACCCACCACGCCACAATGTTAGCCCTCAAAAAGAAATTCTAAAGCAAAAGAAATCAAGAATTAGAATTGAAAAAGCAGTTGAGGGGCCAGCATTGTAGCACAGCACGTTGAGCTGCCACCTGAAATGCTGAGATCCCATAATGGAGCACAGGTTTGAGTCCCGGCTGCTTCATTTTTGATACAATGCCCTGCTAATGCACCTGGAAAGGCAGCAGAAGATGGCCCTAGTACTTGGGATCCTGCCACCCATGTGAGAGACCTGGAGTGAATTCCTCGTTCTTGACTTTGACCTGGCCCAGTCCCAGACACTGCCATCATTTGGGGATTAAACCAGTGGATTAAAGATCTTTCTCTCTGTCACTCTGCCCTTCAAATAAATAAATCTTTTAAAAATGCAGTTGAGAGCTTCAACAACATAGAAGATCAGGTAGAAGAAAGAATTTCTGTGCTTGAAGAAAGATCTTTCAAAATAAGTGAGACAAAGGAGAGAATTTAAAAAGAATGAGAAAAGCCTTTGAGATACCAGTAAATGACTGAATATTTGCATTATGCATGTTCCAGTAGTAAAGGAGAGAAAGCATACGAAATCTATTTTATAAGATAATTGCTAACTAAAAACATTCCAAATCTTGGGAAGATATGGAATTCAGATCCAGGAAGTTCAAATGACTCCAATAGACTCAGTTAAAAATTTTTTCTTAGAGTCAAACTGGCAAAAGCACAAGGCAAAGACAGAATTCCAACAATAGCAAGAGAAAGCATGACCTCACATATAAGGGAATTACCATTAAACTAACATCAGACTTTTGGGTGCAAACCTTATAGGCCAAAAGAGATTGGGATAATATATTCAAAATCCTCAAAGGAAAAAAAGGATTGCCAACCAAGAATATTATACCCAGCAAAGCTAACCTTCAGAAATTAAAGAGAAATAAAGTTTTTCCAAGACAGGCAAAAACTGAGGGAATTCATCACTACCAGACTGGGCCTTTCAGCAAAAGATGAGAGATTCCTACACTAGAGGCAAAAAGATTAACAATGATCATGGAAATATACAAAAGCACAAAACTCAATAGTACTGTAGGTATGCAAAACATAAGGAGAATCAAATCCTATGATTATAGAAATCCACCAAATTACAAACAACAAGCTAGGAGCAAAAGAAAAAAGGACATAGAAAACAATCTGGAAAAAATTAACAAAATGACAGAAATATATCACTCTTCAATAATAACTCTGAAATTCAATGGATTAAATCTCCCAATTAAAAGATGTAGGCTGGGAGTGGATGTTCAGCCTAGGCACGTTGGGGTAACTGGGCTTACTTGTTGGCCCTGGCTCCTGACTTCAGCTTCCCAGCAATGCAGACCCTCAGAAACAGCAGGGACGCCTCAGTCAGGTTCCTGTCACCCTTGTGGGAGACCTGTATTGAATTCTCAGCTCTTGGTTTCAGACCTGACCCAGTCCCAGCCATTGAGGGCATTAGTTAAGTGAATCAGAAGCTAAGAGATCTTTCCTTTTGTCTTTCTGTCTAGCTCCTTGTCTCCCAAGTAAACAAAAAACATTAAATTAAAAAATGTAAAGTGGCTGAATGGATAAAAACAAGCAAAGACGACCAATAAAGACACTCAGATTGATAGTAAATAAATGTAAAAACATATACAGTGCAAGTGGAAATAAAAACAAAAAACCCCAAACAGGAGTAGTAGAAAGCTTTGATTTAATAAATTAAATTTCATAAGCACAGCTTTTGGATTATAGTGGTCCTTCCCCCTATACCTGCCCTCCAACCACCACTCCTGTCACACTTCCTACTCTCTCTCCCATCCCATTTTTTTTTTAACAAGATTCATTTTTAATTACCTTTATATACAGAACATAAACTCTATACTAACTAAAGATTTCAGCAGTTTGCACCCACACAGACACGCAAAGTATAAAGTACTGTTTGAAGACTAGTTTTACTGTTAATTCTCATAGTACAACTCATTAAGGACAGTGCTCAGTGACTTCTGTAGTTGATTTATAATTGACGTTCTTATTTATAACATCAGTGATCACCTGAGGCTCTTGCCATGAGCTGCCAAGGCTATGGAAGCCCCTTGAATCCACAAACTCCAATATTATTTAGACAGGGCCATAACTGAAGTAGAAGTTCTCTCCTCCCTTCAGCAAAAGGTACCTCCTTCTTTGATGGCCCTTTCTTTCTGCTGGGATCTCACTCACAGAGATCTTTGATGTAAGTAATTTTTTGCCAGAGTGCTTTGGCTTTTCATGCCCGAAGGGCTCTCATGAGATTTTTAGCCAGATCCGAAAGCCTTAAAGACTGATTCTGAGGCCAGAGTGCTGTTTAGGGCATTTGTTATTCTATGTGTCTGCTGTGTGGCCTGAGCAGTAGCTACATCTACATCATATAAAATAGACTAAGTTAAAAACTATAAAGACACATAAAGATTACTACACATGATCAGAGATCAACACAACCAGGTGATACAATGATTACAAATGTATATGTACCTAATGCTAGAACACTCATTTTTTAAACTTTTATTTAGTAAATATAAATTTCCAAAGTACAGTTTATGGATTACAATGGCTACCCCCCATAACTTCCCTCCCACTCACACCCCTCCCATCTCCCACTCCCTCTCTCATTCCATTCACATCAAGATTCATTTTCAATTATCCTTATATACAGAGGATCAATTTAGTATATATTAAGTAAAGATTTCATCAGTTTGCACCCACACAGAGCATAAAGTGTAAAATACTGTTTCAGTACTAGTTATAGCATTAATTCCCACTGGACAACACATTAAGGACAGAGATCCCACATGAGGAGTAAGTAGACAGTGACCCTGTTGTTGACTTAACAATTTGACACTCTTGTTTATGGCATCAGTAATCTCCCTAGGCTCTAGTCATGAGTTGCCAAGGCTATGGAAGCCTTTTGAGTTCGTCAACTTCCATCTTATTCAGACAAGGTCATAGTCAAAGTGGAAGCTCTCTCCTCCCTTCAGAGAAAGGTGCCTCCTTTCTTTGATGGCCTGTTCTTTATACTGGGATCTCACTCACAGAGATCTTTCATTTAGGTGTTTTTTTTTTTCCAGAGGGAACACTCAATTTTCTAAAGCAAACATTTAAAGCCAAAGCTAGCCTTCAACACAATGATATTGGGGAACCTCTATATCCCAGATTCATCGACAGATCAGGAGGAAAAAATTCAATAAACCATACAACAGATATAACAGAATTCACATAACATCTTCAAGTATTGCAAAATATAAGTACACATTCTTTTCACCAGCACACAGAATATCCTCCAGGACAGGCCATAATTTAGGCTACAAAACAAGTCTCAACAATTTTTAAAAAAATTTATAGCATCTCTATTCTCTGATCACAGTGAAATAAAACCAGGTATCAACAAGAGAAACTTCAAAAATTGCAGAAACATACGAATATTAAATACTCATTGAATGACCAATGGGTCAATGAGGAAATCATAAGAGAAGTTTAAAAATTTCTCGAAACAAATGAAAGTGAAACCAAAAGATACCAAAACTTATGCAGACAGCAAACGTAGTACTAAAAAAGTAGTATGAGTTCTTAAAAAAAATAGAAAGCTTTAAATAAATAACTTAATGACAAGAAACTAGACAAGGAACTAGAAAGCTACAATGAACCAAATCCAAAACAGAAAGATCCCAGTAGAAATGACAGAAATAGAGGTGGAATATGAACAATATAAAAGGTCAATGAAAGAAGGGTTGCTTTTTTTTCAAGATTAACAAAATTGACAAACCTGTAGCTAGACTAACAAGTAATAGAGAAGACCCAAATAAATAAAAGATGAAAATTACAACTGTTACCAAAGGAACTCAAAGATCATTAGGAACCATTATGAACAAATACTCATCACCAAATTGCAAAACCTAGAAGACATGGATACATTTAAGAACAGGTATAACCTATAACATTTAATCGTAAGGCTAAGGAAAATCTGAACAGACCAATAACAAGTAGAAAGAGTGATAATAACAAGTACAAAGATTGTAATGAAATGTCTCCAAACAATGAAAAGTGCAGAGTCAGGTGGCTTCATCACTGAATTTTATCAAGTCTTTAAAGAAGAATAATTTTAACAATAATTTTTTCTCAAACTATTCCAAGCTATTGAAAGGGACTTGTGCAGCCAGCATTACCCGAAATCAAAACCAGACAAAGACACAACAGAAAGAAAACTATAGATTAGTATCTCTAAGGAATGTAGTTATAAAAATTCTCAACAAAATATTAGCCAATCTAATCCAATAGCACATGATAAAGATTACACACTATAATCACATGGGGTTTATTCTAGGGATGGTAAAACATACAAAGATCAATAAACAAATCCCATCCACAGAATGAATGACAAAAATCATAGGATCTCTACAGAAACAGAAAAAGTACTGAAAAAAACTCAACATTCCTTCATGATGAAAACCTCAAAATATTTGGAAGGAATGCACCTCCACACAATGTAGGCTCTATATGGCAGTCCCACAGTCAATAACACACTGAATGGGATAAAACTGAAATCATTTCCTCTAAGATCAGGAATTAGACAAGGTTTTCTACTTTCATTAATCTTATTCAATATAGAGTTGGAAATCTTAACCAGAGCAATATGGCACAAGAAAATAAAAAGGGCATCCAAATAGGAAATAAAGATGTTAAAGTATCCCTGTTTTCAGAGAACGTGATTTTATATATAGAAAAGCCTAAGGATTCTACCAAAAAACCTGTTAGAATTGATTAAAAAAATTTCAATAAGGTTTCAGGATAGAAAAATCAACACACCAAAAAACCCCCATATTTTTAAAAATACAACAAATTTATTGAGAAAAAAATCAAGAATGCAATTCCATTCAAATACATTAAAAAATAACACCTGAGAATAAATTTAACCAAGGAAATGAATGACCTCTAGAGTGAAAATTACAAGACACTGATGGAAGAAACTGAAAAGCATGCAAAAATAAGGTATCTCAAGTTCATGTATTAGAAGAATCCATATTGTTAACATGTCCATACTACCAAAATCTGCAGATTTATTGGAATTTATATCCAAGTACCAATGACATACTAGGAGAAAAATCACAAAATTTAAGTAGGTTCATAAAAGATCCAAAGCAACCTTAACCCAAAAGAACAAAGTGGAGGCATTATAATACTTGATTTTAAAACATAAGACAAAGCTATAGTAACTATGATACTGGCTATGGTATTGGCATAATACGTAATTATGTTATTGGCATAGAACAGACAGAACAAGACATCCATGTGCAGAAGTAAGACACTAGACCAGTCTCTCATCCTATACCAAAATCAGGGTATTGATATGACCATAGAAGTGCAGGCAAAGGAGCAAAATGGGACATCAAACTAAAAACCTTGCACACAGTAAAAGCAAACAGAGTGAAGTCACAGCCTACAGAATGGGAGAAAATTTATACAAAGTGTTCATCCAACCAGAGATTAATTTCCAGAATATATGAGTATAAGGAACTCCAACAACTCTATAGCAAAAAAAAAAAAAAAAAAAAAAAAAAAGAAAGAAAGAAAAAGAAAGAAAGAAAGAAAGACAACCCTCAATCTTATTAAAACATTAATGAATAACCCAAACAGGTATTTCTTAGAAGAGGCTACACAAACAGCCAACTAGTATAAGTAAAAATGCTCAACATCACAAGCAGCTGAGAAATACGTGAAATCCACAATGAGAGACAGCTCACCCCAGGTAGAATGACTATTATCAAAAAGATAATACCAAATGCCAGTGAGGATGGAGAGGAAGACAAGCTCTCACATACTGTTTGTGGAAATGTAAATTTCCACATTTTATGGAAATGTGGTACAGTCACGATGGAAAACACTATGGAAGTCCCTTTTAAAAGCTAGAAACAAATCTACCATATGATCCAGTAAATCCACTACTGGGTATCTAGCCAAAGGAACTGAGATTAGCATGTCAAGGAGATATTTGTAGTTGCATGTTGATTGTAGCACTATTCACAATAGCCAAGATGTGGAAACAGCCTATGTGTCCATCAGAGAATGAATGGATAAATAAAACACAGTACATACACAAAATGGAGTATTAATCGGGTATAAAACATGAAATTCTAACATTTGCATCAATGTGGATGGAACTGGAGAACATTAAGTGAAATAAACCAGGCACAGAAAGAAAATACTGTATGTTCTTACTTAAATGTGGAAGCTAAAAAGTTCTCAAAGTAGTAGAGTATAGCGTAGTGGTTACCAGTGCCTGGGAAAGGTGTGGGGAAGAGTGGGATGGAGAGAACATGGTTAACGGGTAGAGTACAGTTGATTAGCAATTGTAACTTCTAATGTTCAATAGCACAGGACAACTATGGTTGACACAACTGACTGAACATTCCAAATAGCTACTGGAAAGAATTTTGAATGCTAGCAACACAAAGAAATGACAGTGACAGATGTCTGAGGTGACAGATATGCCAATTGCCCTGATCTGACCATCACACACTGTGTGTGTGTGTGCATGTGTGTTTATTATGTGTCCAATAAACATGTTCAATTACTACATTTCAACTAAAAATAAAACCATTTCTTAAAAAGTTAGGAATGGGACAAATGCTGAAAAGTTGAACACTAAAGGTTAACAACGAAATAAAAAGATTAAATTAGGGGAAAACACGAATTTAGGAAAAGGTTTAAGACGTCACAAACAGTATTGCAGACAAGGTGTGAAAACTTCACTTGCCAGTAGACTTTTTGTTCCCCTGGACCTCGGACAGGGCTCCCTGAAGGCTGGCAGGCTCTGGAAATCGATACTAATTAGTTTAAATGGAGGAAGTCGTTCAAAGGGCTGGGCCACACTGAGTTTTTCCAAAGCTTTAACAAATGACCAGGTCAATTGCACCAGGATTCTAAATGGTTTGTGGGATCTGGGTGCCCTCAAATACCCTGAAGTAAGGATGCGATGTGCACCTTGCCTTCCTCATAGTGCCTTCCCTGGTTTTTCCTGTCTCAGAATCCTTTAGAAGCACAGCCCAAGATCAGGGCTCAGGAAGTGATTCCTGGAAACAGGAGTAGGGAGCAGGGAGAGTGTGGGAGCAAAGAGCAACAGCAGGTGTGCAGGTGCTTCAGGGAGGTTGCTCTGTGACAAGGGCTTGAGTCTCCTGGGACTACATGGAACACACTAAGATGTCCCAGGATTGCCTCCTGGAGGAGGCCAGGGTGGCTCTTACGCACCTCCCCTTCCTGCTTCGCCCCTGCGGGTTGAAGGCTGCCTCAGGGAAGGTTAGCGTTTGTCACTGGGGGCTGAGCTGTAGTGGGTTAATGTCTCCAGGGCAGAATGCAGGGTGTGACAACAGAGCTTGAGGAAGGACACTGGGAGCTGAAGATTGAGCTTGTACAACTGTCCACTGAAAGCACCCATGCAATGAGGTGCTTGTGAGTCTTCTGTTAACAACTTCTGGCGTGGATGTTCCATACTGCATTGTAACCATGGTGACATCCGGTTGATGTGTACCAGTTATTCAAACATGAACCTGAGAATTCCACCCTACTGCCCCCATGCCAACCCCCCGTCTCTCCCTGGGATCTCTTGATATTCTCACAACCCAGTAACTGCAAGGTTAGTTCCTGGCTCAGTAGCTCTCTGCTCTAGCTTGAAGTCTGCTCTGATTGGCTGGAGCCTGTGCCCCACTGGTTTGACTATCAGCCCTAACTGTAACTGTCTACCCACATTTTCCTTTATTTCACTAGACCAGTATCAGAAGGAAAATATCGATTAAATACCAAGCTTAACTAAATCACGGCCAAAGTCACACATTGAGTATTGTAAACAGGGCCCAAGACAGAAAGGAACAGTGAATATTTCAAATTGGACTTTAACCTTGGGCATGCTCTCTGTCCATATTGTACTCTCAATCCATTATAAAGCTGAGTTCTTTAGATACCTATCTTGCAAACTTTGGTTCTTTGACAGTCTATTTGATGTCTAGAAATGACCCAGATTTGTTCAGAGATAAGTCTGGCAAATTCTAGTCGTTTCTCAAAGTGAGAAATACTGTTCTGGATCATAAATAAGGTATATGACTCCGAGGTAATGAGTTTTTCCCTTTTGTTGTTCCGAGTTGAAGTGGAAAGCAATTCCAAAGGATGAAGTACAAATTTATCTTAAGCACTGGAAGATTTGTTAAAATAAGTGTACATCCTTCCACGGTAACTTCTTTGAAAGGAAACACTTGTTTGGATGGTTAAGTATGTTTATATGATCAATCATATGAAATTATGGCCACAATTCACCTGTAAATGAACATATTTCCAAATGCTGAGACACATCACCGTCTTCTCCCTTCTGTGCTCAACAGATTCTGTATTTAAGGAGCTATAGACTAGTGTGTGGTGAACACAAAACATCTTGGAAGCATATCCTGCTTCCTGTTTTCTGACTTTTAAAGTTACTATCACCTGTCCCCTCAAAGAGGCATATAAATATTTTCTCTGGTGTTAGAATGTCGTAAATCAGTGGACTGTTATAAATTCCAGAATGGAGAACAAACTCAGGAACTCCCAACAGTATCAGCTACTACAATAGAAAAGAGCTACTTGTGCATCTTGGAGATAAAAACCCAACCCTTGAAATTCAACGACTTTAGGTCCTATGAAAGTAGGAAGAATGAACCACTGCTCTTTCTCCCTTCACTCCTAAATGTTCAGGTTGGCCAGTGTATCTCATGCCTTTAAATCAAGGTGAGGCAGGCATTTAGCCTAATGGTTAAGATGCCACTCAGGATACCTATACTGGAGTACTTGGATTTGACACCATTTTTTTTTTTAAAGATTTTATTTGTTTACTTAAAGTCAGAGTTGGAGAGGCAGAGGGAGAGAGAGAGCTCTTCCAATAGCTGGTTCACTCCCCAGATGGCCTCAACAGCTGCAGTTGCACTGATTCGAAGCCAGAAGCTTATTCTGGGTCTCCCACACGGATGCAGGGGTGCAAGGACTTGGGCCATCTTCTACTGCTTTCCCAGGCCATAGCAGAGAGCAGGATCAGAAGTAGAGCAGCAGGGACTCAAATCGGTGCCATATGGGAATGCCGGCACTGCAGGCCAGGGCTTTAACCCACTGCACCACAGTGCCAGTCCTGATACCCACTTGTAACTCCTGCCTAAGTTTGTACTAATGCAAACCCTGAGAAGCAGCTGGTGACGGCTCAAGTGACTGGGTCCCTACCATGCACGTTGGAGATCTGGCTTGAGTTCCCAGCTCCAGTCTGGCCCAGTCTCAGCTGTTGGTAGGCATTTGTGGAGTCAATAAGCAGATGAGAGCAGGCTCTCTCTGAATCTCAATCAAAATGAGGCGACCAGGGCCTCCCAACTCAGCTCTGTTGATGTTTGGAGTAGGATCTTGGTTGGTGTGTCCTGTGCATCAATGATGTGCAGCAGAAACCCTGGCCTTTACTCACTGGATGCCAGCAGCAACTGGCATACCTGCTGCTCCTCGTGACAACCCAGTAATTGTGGACATCAGTACATGTCCCACCGGGAGCATCCCCACCCTCTACCCACCTTGAGAACCAAGGCTTTAAGTGGAGGTCATAGCCCTCAGCATCTCTGAGAATAAAATCACTGAAATGGTCAAGACCGTTGCCACGTCTTCCATGGCGGCGTGGAGCACTGCTTATGGTGTGGTTATGAGACAGGTTAGAAGGAAACCTAGGATTTTGTGCCACAGCCCTTCTAAAGCACACTTTGTAGCAAGAGGCAGCATTTAGCTGGAGTTGATTTGTCTTATCCTGGTTTAGTATGGTGTAAGGAAGGGGCCCAGGGGCGACGCCGTGGCACAGGTTAATCCTCTGTCTGCGGTGCTGGCATCCCATATGGACACTGGTTCTAGCCCCGACTGTTGCTCTTCCAATCCAACTCTCTGCTGTGGCCTGGGAAAGCAGAAGATGGCCCAGGTCCTTGGGCCCCTGCACCCACATGGGAGACCGAAAGAAGCACCTGGCTCCTGGCTTTGGATTGGCGCAGTTCCATTGTGGCCATCTGGGGAGTGAACCAGCGGATGGACAACCTCTCTGTCTCTCCCTCTCACTGTCTGTAACTATCTCTCAAATAAATAAGATCTTTAAAAAAGAAAAAAAAGGAAGGGGCACGGACTTCAGAGCCATATGGTTCTGTACTCAGATCCTGCTCTTTTACCTAATCTTTGCAACTATGGGTTTTCTCATTTAAGATGGGGATTCCAGGACCCACCCTATGTAGCAGTTTTGAGGGTGACATGCAATGCCTGAGGTTGAGATTGTGCTAGTGAGGAGTCCTCACTTGCTCATCCCCTCCCCAGACCACCTGAGCCAGATGAAGCATTTTGTTCCTCACATTAGGAAAAAAGATTCTAATTTCCCTCCTTTGAATGTGAGCTGAGCTTAGTGACTTACTATAGTAGAGTGATGGTCTAAGGCTAGGTTATAGAGGCCCAGAAATTCCACTTGGATCTCTTGGGGCAACAGTTCTGGGCACCCTGCCTCCAGGTCATAAAAATCCCAAGGCACAGGGAGAGAACACTCACAGGTCTCCCGGGTAGCAGCCCCACTTGAGCTCCCCCAGGCAACAGCTACTATTTTCTACTAGCCTGCCAGACAGACCTCTTGGATGTTGTTATGGCCTCAACAGTTGTGTCCCCTCCAAATTCCTATGCTGAAATCCTAGTCCCCAATGCGAAGTTATTGAAAGATGCATCCTTTGGAGGTAGTTAGGGCTTAGCGATGGAGATCAGTGCTCTCAGAGATGGGAGAGAACTGCTTCTCCCCTCTCCCCACCATATGGAGATACAATTAGAAGACTGCTGTCTGCAAACAAGAAAGGGATGAGCTTCAATAGGAGCCGAATCTATCAGCACCTTGATCTTGGACACTTCCCTGCTTCCAGAAGTGTGTCAATTTCTGCTGCTTAAATCGTCCCGTCTATGGTACTTGTTGAAGTAGCCCCAAACTGACAAACAGATGTCCAGCCTGGCTCAGATTTCAACTGACTTCAGCTCCCGTCGCTGACTGTAAGCCCAAGATAGGAGCCAAGTGAGGTCCACTTACCCGAGCCAAACATCTCAAGAGATGACAACCCACCGCTTTAAGAGACTAAGTTTTAGGGTTGGTTTGTGCCTTAGTCTGTTGAGGTTACTTTAAACAATACCAGACTTCTGACAACAGGGATTGCTTTCTCACAGTATTGGAAGGTGACAAGTCAAGGGACTGTCAGATTCAGTGTCCAGGAAGGAAGGGCCACCTTCTGGTTCATAGAAGACATATCCTCACTGTCCTCACATCGTAGAAGAGAACCAGCTCCCTTGAGTCTATTTTTCTTAAAGGCATTGATCATCTTTGTGGGGAGCAACTCGGACTAGACTGTTACTGGAATTAAGACTTATTCTATGCATCTGCTCTCCCACAATATGGCGCTGGGAGAGGAGTAAACAGCTTCTACCCAGCTGCCTCTCACCAACTTGACAAGCTGCAGGAGCTGCTCCTGATTGGAGGAGAGCGGCGTGCTCGGCGTATGGGCAGCCGAGTTGGGATTGGCGGAGGAGGACTATATAGGAGGAGAGAGACGGCATAGTGGTGTGGGTTGGTTGGAGAGTGCGTTGGAGAGTTCGCGGGGAAGTTCGTTACTTCGTTCTTTCTCATTTCTCTCTACTCATTCTTGCTTTGGGAGTTTGCTGTTTACTTATTCTTACTTTACTATAGAAAGGACTTGTAAAAAAAGGGAACAACAAGCGCCCGGTCCGGTGCGGTTCCTCCGCGTGCGGAGGAGCAGCAATCTTCATGAAAGCTCTAGCCCACAGGGCCTAAAAACTTAGTCTCAGAAAGCCGCATTTATTACTATGACCCTGGGGTGGAACATCTCAACACACAAGTTCTGGGGAACACATTCAGACCACAGCAGTTTGTTCCAGCAAAGCCAATGCTTAAACAAGAGCTGAAGACTCTAGTTATAAGGAGATTCTCCAAGAAGACATGGGATTGGGCAAAGATGTGCATATCTTCCCAGATGTTTCACCAATGAGGGCAGCTCTGCATGAGTGAAGGGAAGTGCCAAAGCTGCCAGCTACTGTGAGGCTATGGCAAGCAGCGAGGAGGTCTCTTGGCATACCAGATTCTCCCTACAGAAAGAGCTGGGAAGGAGTGGCTATGTTTCCTGCACAATTTCTCTGCTTTCTGTTCCAGCAAGATGTTCAGATGTTGCTCCTTCTACAGTTCCGCTGATTAGCTAGTCTGTATGATTAGCTGCTTGCCTTCTAAAAATGGGTTTGGGAAATTCACACTCCTCCATTCAAGAGTTTCTTTAGCATGCCTTTAGAGATGCTAGCAACTTCCAAGCAATGTCAGGTCCAAACCCCAACAATATGGAGACAGATTTACTCCACCCCGGGTGTTGCTAGGTGTGCCAGGCAATCAATCCAGATTAACCACCCGCTCAAGCTGCCATCTCTCTGCTTGTGTCCTGGGTGGATGCAAAAGGAACTTTGAGTTTCTATTTGAAGTACAGTCAAGAATGTGATCAGAAAGGGTAAGCCAATGGAATCGAAGGACAGGGTAAGGAAGGGATTCAAGGTGATGGTTTTGAGGACCAGTGAAGATGAATGTGATCCTGTGTTGGTGTGTGTCTCCCTCAACCCTAACCAGTGTATGTGTGTGTAACCAAAACAATAAAACTCAGGCAAAGAAACTAACAGGAGTCTATGTTCTTTCACACTTACCAGTGACGGATTCAAGAGGCTTAGGTGTGGGCAGAGAAGGATGGGGCTCACTGCTTCTCTGCCCACTCGAATGCCATGGCCAAGCAGGCCCCACACTTGTCATTGGAAGCGGTGGTGCTAGTTCATGCCTTCCTTTTCAGGATCCTGAAACCCAGGTCTTTGAAGCAGATGGGGAGTAAAGCAGATGGGGATTTGTAGATCAGAAGGAAACCTTTGCCAAACCTCAGGTTCTTCAAAGTGCAGCTCAACCCCAGGACCAACCTTGTCAACAACCTAGCAAAGAAGAGGTCACAACTCGTGGAGAACTTGGATCAGGGGTCTGGCTTTCTTCATACACACTCACCATGAGATGAGGACCAAAGTAAACCTCCAGAGGTGAGAAGTAATGTAACCATCACACCCTGGCAACTCCAGGGGCACCATTCCTACCATACTCGGTGGGAACGGCAGTTGGGCTGTGCACAACCCATGTGGCTGTTCTCAGTGGTCCTGGTCGAAAAGCAATCAGTTGTAGACTTCTGTAAACTGCTCTGAGTGGGAGCCTCAAAGGTGGTCTCTCCACCCCCCCCCCTTTTTTTAAAGATTGATTTATTTATTTCGAAGTCAGAGTTACACAGAGAGGCAGAGAGAGAGGTCTTTCATCCACTGGTTCACTCCCCAGTTGGCCCCAATGGCTGGAGCTGCGTTGATCTGAAGCCAGGAGCTTCTTCCATGTCCCCCATTTGGGTGCAGGGGCCCAAGGACCTGAGCCATCCTCCACTGCCTTTCCGGGCCACAGCAGAGAGCTGGATCAGAAGTGGAGCAGCCAGGTCTCGAACCAGTGCCCATATGGGATGCTGGCTCTTCAGGCCAGGGCGTTAACCCACTGTGCCGTACAGCACTGGCCCCAAAGGTGGTTCCTAATTTTCTTCAAAGCCCTAATACGACCCTTTTGTGGTCAATGGCCTCTTAGTATGACTCTGATTTTGGTTATGTGACCTAGCTCCCTATTGCCTATCCATCTTCTTCTTCAAAGTCTCCTCCCTTCCTTCACTCTGCCCCAGCCACATTGACCTTCTTGCTGCTTTTCCAAATGGGCCAAGATTCTACGTAGGATGCTCTTCCCACAGATAGCCACGTAGCACTTTATTCCAGTCTAATACCCTACTGGGTATTACCCTATTACCTGGATGGAGATATTACCCTAGATGAGGGACTGTTCTTACCATCCTGTCCAGAATACTGCCCCTGGCACTCTCCATCTCCACGGCTACTTGGCTTTATACCACAGAACTTCTCATCTGCAGACAGAACCTTATCTTTTTGTTCATGGAGGGCAAGGTCTTGGTCTTTTCACTGCTTTCTCTTGCATCCTGAAGAAATACAGAGGTACTCAATATATACTGTTTGAGTATATATTGGCTCTGTTGATCCTGTGTTATGTATCCTCGCCAAATCACTGAGGTTCACAGTGGGGGTTCACAAATCACTCAAGGTTCGCATCCTTGAGGGGCTGAGGATGTCCGCTAGACTCTGTGGTCCTGGATGGTTATTTTGTTGGCCTCTTGGGGCAGAAAATGACAGGAAGACACTACACAGTGCATGTGATGCGTGGAGGGATCTGCTCATAGCCAATGGAAGCAGCAAAAATAAGGAGATAAAGAATGGGAAATGGGAGCCTGTGCTGTGCTGTAGTAGGCTAAGCCAGCACCTGTGGTGCAGGCATCCTATATGGGTGCTTCTCTGCTTTCGATCCAGTTCTCTGCTTATAGCCTGGCAAAGCAGTGGAAGATGGCACAAATACTTGGGTCCCTGTACTCATGTAGGAGACCCGGAGGCAGCTCCTGGCTTGGGTCACCCCAGCTCCAGCCACTGTGACCATTTGTGGAGGGGACTAGCAGATGGAAGACTTCTGTCTCTCCTCTGTCTCTAACTCTGCCTCTTAAATAAATAAAATCTTAAAAAAAAATGTGAAATGTTGAAAATACTGGCTCAGGCTGACTTCCAGCCTGGATGGCTTAAAAATGCCCTTTGAGTTGACTGTGTCAGACGCCGTAGGCAAAGAAATCTCACCGTGAGTGGTGAGTCCAGTGTGGGCGAGAAGAGGTTTAAAGGGGCTACAGTACCCATGATGATAGCTGCATATGGGGCCCACAGATCCAGCAGTAAATAACATTGAATCACATCATCATACAGTTATTTTCAGTGCTCTTACTGGTTACACCAAGAACAAAGTCTTGGTCCAACACTGGCATATTTTACTCCCTGTGTCTCAACTTTCTTGGCAGGAAGGAAGTAAGCATCTCCAGGCTCAGAGCAGAGCCCAAAGCAGGCACCATTTCCAGATGGTATTCAATAATGCAATTTTTTACTCATTTTTTGTGATTACACTGTATTTATGGCAAATAACACTGGCTTTTGACCGCTCGTGAAAAGCCACAAGACTGGCAGGCCCTCTTTCCCTTATGGACACACTTCACTGGGATGGGGGGTGGTTTCCCACTTGAGGTGGGGGTCTCTCTATCATCACCACCCCACTCATTGTTTAGGAATGTCATATAAGCTCTGGACAGGATTAAAGCTCATGTTTGCTGGTATCTCCTGCACTGGAGAAAGGATTCTTAATCATGTACGGACCTTAGCAATGTCGGGACAGCTTTTTAAAAATGCATGTTGAAGCTGTCTAGAAAATCTCCTGGTGCACCTTCTCATTGCTTGTATAACATAAGCCTACAGTAAGAGATGTCCTAAGTTTGCTGCCTCATCTATGGAAAAATGAGATTAATAGATGAGGTTAGGGGTCGATGTTTTGCCTAGTGTTTCAGACACCACCCAAGCTTCCAGCTAGTGCATCCCCTGGGAGGCAGCAGGTAATGGCTCAAGTAATTGGGTCTCTGCCACCCACTTAGGACACCTCCTAACTTCGGTCTGGCCCAATCCTAGCTGTTCTAAGCATTCGAGAAGTGAATCACCAGATGGAACAGCTCTCCCAAATAAAAACATAATTATATATTTTGTTGTGAAGTATGTTAAAACCCATATATGCTTTTTCCATGAACTTTTTGAAGGTCCCTTGGACACTATGTATCAGGTAGGGTCCTTTGGTATTAAGTAGCAAAAACTTACATGAGTTAATAAACAAATTTATTGTAAGGATACTAAGTATCTGGTAGAAAAAGCTGACCAGTAAAGCTATAGGAACCAAAAAGGCATGAAAATCTCAATTGCAATCTGGCCAGATATTTTGTTTAGAGTTTCAGATGTCTCTGCTCTGTCTCTCCACTCAGAACTCCGATTTTCAGGAGAACCTGAATGATCTCAGTTAAGCCATATGTCCATCTCTTGGTCCATCTTGACCCACCAGGCCCCTACAGGGAAAACTGAATGCAATGAGCAGATCAAGAATGCTGGGAGGGCCTGCAAGGGTTTTCCCAGATGCAATTAAAGCTGTACAACTGTTTCTCATTTGGCTTGTTCTAAGAGCGTTCGTTCATTGGAGAGTTTGCTCTCTTCAGGTGGCAAGCCCAAGTCTTCCAGACTGCAATGAGACAGTGTTTCCAGGTAAATTCTTGACTGACCTGTAATCAAGAGAACTGAACTTTCTACACTCTCCTAGATGTTGAAAGGGATTCTCTAGGAGGCTGCAGTAAGCACTGTTTTCAGAGACGCCTTTTATTTTTCTGAGGCTCCTGGAGGGCAATCTAGAACTTCTACAGAACCTGTGCTACACCACTGACAGGACTGAGAGTTCCTAGGAGTCACTGGCTGGTGATGTGGGAGTGAAGCCAACTTGAACAGGATACTTCTTGGGATGAAAAAGGACCCCAGTCTTTCAAGGGTAGTTTTGACCAATGCTAGATTGACTTGGGCTCACCAGCTTCGATTTTAGAATTGCGTGACTATCTTTTTGGCTTACACTGTCAGGATGGCTTTAATTACAGCAAATCAACAGACATTTGTCTAAATCCCACTCCCTCCCCACCACAGTCCATGTATTCTAATTCTAATTTTACTTTTTCCACTTTCTGTTGCGTTGTATTATTTTATTCCACGCACTTACTATTATGAGCTCCATTCCCTTTGCAGGGGAAAGCTGGGTAGAAATAACATGGCCTCTTCTCTCATCATTACATGCTGGGTGTTCCCAGAAAAGGCATTCAATTCTCTCCACCTCATTTTTCTGTAAAATGCCTTGCTGACTTCCTTGGGTAGTTTCCCGGGTCAAGTGAATTAATGTGTGTAAGGTTTTTGTACAGTAATATAATCATGCAAAGTATTATTACACATTGTACCAGCAACATAATTAAGAGCTATAATTGGAAGAGACATATGCAGACGGTGACTCTGAATTCTCAAGTTCAGCGAAGAAAAGGAAAGGAAAAGCCAGGAGGCAGAGGTGGTGTGTTTCTCTGGGACTTTGAGGTTCACATCACCCCCTGTTGCCTCCAGATGCTCCTTCTGATCCAACTTTATTACTGTGTATACCCACCCCAAGGTGCTCTGCTTAACAACACATATGCCTGCACTCCCACCCAGAAGACTGGGGGAGGCCTCAGGGGGCTCCAGGGCTTCCCTGTGCCTGGGGTCCAATCTGGGGCTCCCAATCATGCGTCTGTGGGCTTGTCCGACTTGGTACTCCTTTGTTACCCTGGCAACCCATTGAAAACCCCAATACTGGGGAAGAAAGCAATTATTTTTAAGAGCTTCTTTGCTTGCACTGGGACACTTGACAGAATCAAAGGAAAATGGAATGAAAACAGTAGTTTATTTTGCTACAAAAAGTTTTTGAAATCTGTGCATATGAAGGGTCTTTTAAAAGCTCATGAAAGGGGCCGCCACCTGCAGTGCCAGCCTCACATATGGTTGCTGGTTCAAGTCCTGGCTTTCTCTTCTGATCCAGCTCTCTGCTATGGCCTGGGAAAGCAGTAGAAGATGGCCCAAGTGCTTGGGCCCCTGCACCCGAATGGGAGACCTGGAAGAAGCTCCTGGCTTCGGATCGGTGATGCTCTGGCTGTTGTGGCCAATTGGAGAGTGAACCAGTGGATTGAAGACTTATCTCTCTCTCTTTTTTTTTTCTCTACCTCTCCTTCTGTGTAACTCTTTCAAATAAATCAATCTTTAAAAGAAAGCTTATCAAAAATACAGATTATGGAAAAGCTATGCATGAATTTCCATGTTTACACCAAGTTCTTTTAGTTGTATTTTCCATGAACTTTCTAAAGTACCCGTACGTAGCCCCTGTCCCATCTTGTCTCAGAAAGTCCCAGATCTTACTAAGTAACACATTCTCAGAGATAGAAATACTCTCTGTTGTATTTTCTTGGGGATAAAAACATCATGTTAGGCTTTTAAGTAATTTTTCGGGGAGATTTTCCTCCTACAGTGTGCTATGACCAAGTGCTAGCAGCTTTCTGCTTTTCCAGATGGACAATCACCCAACGGGAGCCCAAAGTCCCAGAGGGCTCGCACAATGTTAACTCCAAAGAAAACCACCGGAAACTCCGATTGGAACACACTTACGTTTAATCTCAGCACCCACGGAGGACAGCGGGTCGAGCCATAATCACCTGCACTGCCTGATGGGAGTACGCTGCCTTATATAGTAGAGGCGTAAACACACACAACTGGTTTGTGGCCCAAACAGACAAGCTTGTTCCCTCGTGTTCTCTACCAGCTGCAGCTGTGTTAGGTTAGGGTCCCATGCCTGCCCCACCTGATTCTCCTTAGGCTGTTTGATCTGGGGCTGGAGATAGGGGGAGGCCTAGCCAAGCGGCCAACCCCAAGGCCTAGAATGCTCTAGCATAGGAGTGACATTGTCATTGTGAGATTCCGTGATTGTTTACGGCCCTTGTCTCCACTGTTGAGGAATGGTGTTATTGTCTTCTATTCGTTGAACTCCTTACTTGGTGTAGGGTTCACCTTATGAGTATAAAGTAAACTGAAAGTAGATCATTGTAAAAATCAAGAGAGAGAATAAGAGAGGAAGGAGGAGGAAGGGTGGGAGTGTGGGCGGCAGGAGGGGAGGGTGGGAAGTATCACTATGCTCTTAAATCTGTGTATATAAAATACATAAAATTTGTTTACCTTAAACATTTTTTTAAAAAATAAGTAAATATGTTTTTTATAAAGTATTAAAAAATGAATAATCCTTTACCTATATTCAGTTTAAAAAGAAAAAAGAATGCTGTAGTATGAAGAATGAGCTTTCCCTAATGCTTCCAAGGTTCCACCAATGTGGGTGCTCTCTGAGACTGCCGGGACCCCCTGGCCCCAAAACACTACGGTGTAGATAGGACAAGAGGACAGACCAAGAACCATCAGGGGTGAGCTGGGCAAAGACACCAGTTTGGGGGCAGAAAAAAGTCCACCACCCCAAGACATCCCCCACCCCCACCCTGGGGTGATAAACCACAAGTCTTCTTAATCTTATCCTCTCTCTCTCCAGGCAGAATTAGCCTTTGCTAGCTGAAGTGGGACAGGTTGGTGGTAAAGCACTTTTTATGAGTGTGTCTGCAAAGATGTTTCTGGAAGGCACTGGCATTTGAATCAGTAGACTGAGTAAAGAAGATTTGCCCTCACCAGTGTGGGCAGGAATTATCCAATCTGTTGATGGCCTCAACAGAACAAAATGTGGAGGAAAGGTGGATTTTCATCCTCTGTCCTTTGAGCTGGCACCTACATCTTATTTTGCCCGTGAACATCAGAGCTCCCGATTCTTGGGCCTTTGGACTCCAGCACATGCCTGGAGCTTCCTTCTCCTCCTCTCCCCAGTTTCGAGGCCTTGGGATTTGGACTGGGCGTCGCACCCTAGATTCCCTTGATTCTCAGAATTTTGACCTCGGACTGAATTATACCACGGGGTGTTCCTTTTTCCAGATCTCAGGTCATGGGACTAATTTCAGCCTCCATGGTGCTGTGAGCCAATTCCCATGATAAGTACTCTCTTATGTATCTATCTGTGTTCCACTGATCCTGTTTTCCTGACTCATACGGCATATCACGTAACAAGTACTGGTATTACGTGCATGCTTGTGTGTGCACTGGGCTACAATGCAATAGGAGAGGCATTTATTACTATGAGTCACAGTAAAAAAAAACTTTAAATAGTGCTGGAGATTGCTTAATTTTCTTATCCTTGCTATTTATTATGTGTTTTTTTGCCTTCTTGTTTTACATTCTTCCAACCACTTCTCCTGAACTAACAATGCTGGTGATCAGTGTCTTTATTCCTATGAGCTCACTGTTTATCCCTTTTACGTAGGGTTTTGTGATTTTAGAGATAGAAACTACTTCTCATATCCTTGAGAATATTAATTGCAGGATTTAAAAAATGTTTTTCTTTGCTCCTTCCGTTTTCTTTGCTATATTTTCTGGGTTCTTTTTTTTTTCTTTTTCTGAGTCGTTTGGTCTTTATCTTTCAAGCTCATCCTTCAAATGGCTGTGGTTCTTGGCAATCCATTTCAATATAGGGATATGGCATTAAAAAGCTGATCTAGAGCTGTGTGACTATGCATGTGTGCACACACATGTCTGGTGCCTATTAATGCAAGGAAGACTGAAGTTTATCTGCAATGAAGAAATCAAGACTTCTTTGAGAAACTCTTAGAGCAGTGCTGGCTACCAAAAATGTAATGCAAGTACATGTATAATTTTAAGTGTTCTGGTAGCCATAGCTTAAAAAAAATTGATGAAATTCAGAGGAATATATTTCATTTAAACTAATATACCCCAAATAGTATAATTTATTCCTGCAACCCATACAAGCACTATTCACAAGAAATCTTACATTCTTTAATAAAAATTATTTTCAAATTATTTTTAAAATTATATTTAGATGTATTTTTTATTTTGCTTGAAAGGCAGAGAGGAAAGATAGAAAAGGATCTTCCATCTGCTGGTTCATTCCCCAAATGTCCTTAACAGCCAGGCTTGGGCCAAGCCAAAGCCACAAGTGTGGAACTCAATCCAGGTGTCTGAGATGAGTCGGCGGAACTGCATACTGCCCATGGTGTGCTGCCTGTCAGAGTGCACATTAGCAGGAAGCTGGATTGGAAGCAGAGGGAGGAGCCAGGCCTTGAGGCAGGCCCTCGGATATGGGAGGCAGGCGTCCCAAGCAGTGTCATAACCGCTGTGTCAAATGTCCACTCATTCATTATTTTAAAAAAATGCAAACATTTAGGATGACTTACATTTCAAATCAGACCAGCCATATTTCAAGGGTTCAGTAACCACATGTGGCTGGTGGCTACTGGATTGAACAGCCCAGGTCTAGAGTGTTTTACTGCCGGGGCACAGTGGATTCCATGATTTATGAGCTGACTCAACTGAAGAGAGTGAGCTCATCTACTGGCTCACTCCCCACACAGCTGCAATGTCCAGAGAAAGCTGAAACCAGAAGCCAGGGACTCAATCCAGGGTGGCAGGGGCCCAAGTACTTGAGTCACCACCTGCTGCCTTCTAGGGTCCACATAAGCAGGAAGCTGGAATAGAGAACAGAGCTGGGACTCAAACCCGGGCACTCTGATTTGGGCATCTTTACTGGCCTCCTAACCATTAGGCCGAACGCCTGCCCCTGTCTACCTGCTAGGTTACCTTAGTTGAGGTGGCCAGCTACATGACTTTGGAGTTCCCAGTTCTTTCCTCACCTGGCCATGGCCCCTTTGCTGCTGTCCAGGAATCCTAGGGACTGTGCTCTAGCTGAAAATGCTCAGTAGACTTCAAATGGTGCAACTTGTGAGCCGAATTGCTAAGAACACAGAGAGAGAAGGTGAGAAAGTCTTACAAACATAAACTCTGCCGCCAATCTTCCTAGACTGGTACCCCAGCTCCCTGTATGGCCTTGAGAAAATTCCTTAATTGCTTTGTGCCTCATCTGTGAAATGGGGAAATAATAGTATCACTACATGGAGTCATTGTGAAGACTGAATGAGGAAAAAATCATGTAAAACACTTAGGCTCAATACATGGTAGCTAACATTTCTCCTTCATGTGTCACCACCTGCCCCTCATCCTATCCTTGTTTCCAGTATGCTCATTCTTTTTTTCTTATTTTTTTTTAATGATAATCTGTTTGAAAGGCAGAGTGACAGAGAGAGGAGAGATGGGGAACAAGAAAGACGTCTTTATCTATTGGTCCACTCCCCAAATGTTTTGTAGCCAGGGCCGGGCCAGGCCAAAGGCAGGAGCAGTGAATTCCATCTGGGTCTCCCACATGGGTGCCCAAGCACTTGGCCATCTTCTGTGGCTTTCTCAGGTGCCTTAGCAGGGAGCTGGATCAGAAGTGGAGCAGCCGGGACTTGATCTCCAATATGGGATGCTGGCATTGCAGGCAGCAGCTTATCCCACTGGTGCCACAACACCAGCTCATTTCCTTATTCTGGCCAAATGCTCAAATAGCACAAATTTGGAACTTAGGATCAAAGGATTTGAGCCGCTCACTAACTATGCAGTTGTAGAGAAGTCATATAATTTCCCCAAGCTTCCAATTCCTCAGTAGGTGACAACAGGCTCTTTCCTCACTGTACAAGGTCAGATTCTTGGGGGCTAGGCAGATGTTACTCATAATGATCACCACTGATTTAATTTGCACAATGGGCTGTCTTAGTCACCTTCCAGACGGCATAACAGAATACCTGAGATTAGGTAGTTTTTAAAGAGCACAGATTTATTGGTCCATGATTCTGGAGGCTGGGAGAGCTAAGAGCAAGGTGCTGGCAAGCTGCTCAGCTTCTGGTGAGGGTCTCGTGCTGCATCGGCACACGGCAGAAGGGGGAACGATCATGTGCAAGAGAGAGAAAGCACAAGAGGCAGGACTGCTTCCTAACAGCCTGATCTCATGATAACTAAGTCACTCCTGCAGGAACGGCATTGACGCACTGGTGTGGGTGGAGCCCTTGAGGCCCCACCTCCTGTGGGGAGCAGCCCGGACTGTAGGACTTGCTACTGATTGGAGGAGAGCAGCGTGCTCGGCGTGTGGGCAGCCGAGTTAGGATTGGCGGAGGAGGACTATAAAGGAGGAGAGAGACGGCATGCACAGGGGAACATCTAGCTGAAGGAACACCTGTGCAGCCCCCCAGAGAACCGGCCGGCGGTGTGCCGCTCCCCTGCAGAAGTGGGGAATGTGGCCAGGGGGAACTGCCCTTCCACGGAGGTGGAAGGGATAGTGGCCAACCCGGGAGGAGCCAGCGGCGAGCCCGGGGAGGGCCGAGCAGACGGGAGGACAGCGCAGGGTCCTGTGTCGTTCCCCCATGAAGACGGGGAGCGACAACCTCCCAACACTGCTGCACCTACACCTACATCCAGTCTTTTTATTTTTTATTTTTTTGACAGGCAGAGTGGACAGTGAGAGAGAGAGACAGAGAGAAAGGTCTTCCTTTTTCCATTGGTTCACCCTCCAATGGCCGCCGCGGCCGGCGCATCGCGCTGATCCGAAGCCAGGAGCCAGGCACCTCTACTGGTCTCCCATGGGGTGCAGGGCCCAAACACTTGGGCCATCCTCCACTGCACTCCCTGGCCACAGCAGAGAGCTGGCCTGGAAGAGGGGCAACCGGGACAGAATCCGGCGCCCCGACCGGGACTAGAACCCGGTGTGCCGGCGCCGCAGGCAGAGGATTAGCCTATTGAGCCATGGCGCCAGCCATACATCCAGTCTTGCTGGAGGATAAAACTGAAATTGCACCTTTGACCACCCCTCCCCAACCCCCAACCCAACGTGAAAGACTGGACTCTCCCCCATTTCTCCCCCGACCCCTCTGCTTACCCTCAGCCAAAGACCGTGGGAGGTGGAATAAAAATACCCAAGCTAATCTGAGAATAATACAGAGCCTGTGCTCTGCACAGCTCTCTGTGTTTCCCAGGAGGTTGAGCTCCAGTGATCCGCAGTGGTCAGTGGTCAACAAGGCACCCATTATTGGCTGTGCTCCCTTTCTTCTCTAACTTCCTCACTCCTCTCCCCCCTTTTCTCCAAAAGAAATTACTTGCACTTGAAGCCCTGCCTTAAGGTTGGTTTCTTGGGGATCCATCTCTGACAGCAGTACTAGGTGATGCTTCTCTGCTTCATAGAGGATTCACATTATAAACGGTGGCCTTGAGGAAGCTCTGTCTCCCTGGGAAAATCTACAATGTCCCATTGGGCACCAGTGAGTTTTAGGCTTGGGACTCCTGCCTGGGTATTTCTGATCAAAGCCAGGATATGGTTTCATATGGTAGCGGCAGGTGACAATTCATTCCACAGACAAACGAGACCTGGACCCAAGGCAGGAGGCTCTTGTTCCAAATGATGATGATGCTTGGCACATGTTTGATGTAGCCTGGGACATCATCACCTTCTGTCATGGCTCAGCCTTGGCACCCCTCATGCCCACCTGTTTACTGGCAGACATTGAAGGCAGATGGGTCTCCATCCTCAACTTTCCTGCCTACATTCAACACTTCCCAGTGGCAAAACGATAGTTCAGGTTTGAGAGTGGGAGACCATTATTAAATAATTAATCACAGGATTATTCTTTATTAGCTCCTTCAGGGTTAACCATGGGAATTAACAAGGGGCGTGTGTGTGTGTGACTGAAGCCCTGCTGTTTATTAATAGCTGCCTTACATGTTGAGGGGAAAAACAGAAAAGAGCTAAGCTGGGCTGGAATAAACCCAAGTTTAGTTTCAGCCAAGTTCAGCACGTGGCATCCTGGGGAGCTTGGCTGGTGGCACGGAAGAGGCTGGCCTGAGGTGGGGCAGGAAGGAGTCCCAGGTGAGGGGTGTGGGTGATTCCTGCCCCTGCAGTGAGCAGGGTAAGGATTTATCCCCTTGTGTGATCTATTGCCTGCTTACCCAACAAGAAATATGAGGAGTCTTCAATGAGTTCATGGAAAATGTGTGTTCTGAAAAAACTGCACTAATTTCAAAAGGTTTTTTTTTTAGGCATCCAAATAAATTTATCTCTGAATTCTATTTTTTTTTCATGAACTTTTGAGGTCTTTTTGCAAGGCTACCTAATTTCCTTTGACTATTTTGTTCCTTCCTTCTTCTGTTTATTCTTGCTTCTTCTTCCCAGTGAAAAGTGGGAGCCAGTGAGTTCTCAGATCCTTTTTTTTTTTAAAGATCTATTTAGTTATTAGAAAAGCAAAGTAATAGAAACAGAGAGAGAGAGAGAGACAGACAGACAGGGAGGGAGAGGGAGAGGGAGAGGGAGAGGGAGAGGGAGAGGGAGAGGGAGAGGGAGAGGGAGAGGGAGAGGGAGAGGGAGAGGGAGAGGGAGAGGGAGAGGGAGAGGGAGAGGGAGAGGGAGAAGGAGAGATCTTCCATTCTCTGGTTCACTCCCTAAATGCTTGTAGTAGCTGGGGCTTGTACAGGCAGAAGCCAAGAGCTTGGAACTCCATCTAGGTCTCCCCCATGTGGGTAGCAGGAGCCCAAGCACGTGAGGCATCCTCTGCCGCCTTCCCAGGTGCATTAGCAGGGAGCTACATTGGAAGCAGAGCAGCCACCACTCAAGCTGGCACTTATGGGGGATATTGGCATCACAGGCGGTGGCTTACCCTGCCGTGCCACTACCTCACCTCCAAGTTCTCACTTCTAATACTCAGCAGCCTGGCATTGGTGAGCATTATTTTCTCGTGATTTGCATGGCTGAATTGAGCGGCTCTCAGCTCAGTGGTTGGTGACAGCCAGTTCCAGGAGAAAGCAAGGTCCTCATGCTCATGGGAAGGGCTGGGGAAGGGGCACTGGAGGTTACTTCCTTTGTTCCCAGGGCAGGAAGGAACTTCCTATTTTTAGAAGCAAGCTGCCACCTTGGGGACTACAGCTATGCCCTGACAGGTAAGGCAAGATATTTTATCAGTGGTCAGTGGTCAGTGCTGAATTCTGACCAAGGAGAGAGAGCACAGAGGCAATATCCAGCTTTACTTTGATGCTGTGGCTGAGCCTTTCACTCGAGGAAGGAAACGCACCCTCACACCACTCTGCACCCCAACCCTTCAACTGCCCTGTGCACTGTGCTCACCGGTCCCTCAGTCTGTCTTTGGGCTCTGCCTCTGCCTCAGAGGGGCCCAAGAACCCAAGAATGGACTTTGAGGACCTCAAGACTGAGCAAGGCAATACATGTGGGGAGATAGCCTGATATTTTCTGATATTTTCAAGACATCCCCTGGGAGTCTTGCTCTTCGTGTCCCATTTTGTCTCTGGGAGGCCCCTCCAGCTTAGGCTCGAGAAGCTCCATGACTTGTGGCTACCGATTCTGTGTCCCAGAAGCCCTCACACCCCCTCGTGCCTCAACCTTGCTCACCCTGCAGCCAATCTTGTCTCCCTCTGTACTTTTCTCCCTGAGAGTCCTTTGGGACTCTCTGGTGAACTACCCTCAACCCAGCCTACCTCTGGACTTCATGCAAACCAGCGAGGCATATGCCTTGTAATCCAGATCTCTGCAGACAGTCGTCCATTCCTTGGGGAAATGGTGTAGACAGGATTTGTGCAGGGAGTTGATGCAGTCACTCCTGACTTTCTCTGCAGCAGTTCTGGATGTACTGAGATTCCTCTACTGGGGAGCTGTCCTGATGGCTTTGTTTTTGTTTTTGTTTTTTTTTGACAGGCAGAGTGGACAGTGAGAGAGAGAGACAGAAAGGTCTTCCTTTGCCGTTGGTTCACCCTCCAATGGCCACCGCGGCCGGCATGCTGCAGTTGGCGTATCGTGCTGATCCGAAGCCAGGAGCCGGGTGCTTCTCCCATGCGGGTGTAGGGCCCAAGCACTTGGGCCATCCTCCACTGCACTCCCTGGCCACAGCAGAGAGCTGGCCTGGAAGAGGGGCAACCGGGACAGAATCCGGAGCCCCCCACCGGGACTAGAACCCGGTGTGCCGGCACCGCAAGGTGGAGGATTAGCCTAGTGAGCCGCGGCGCTGGACCTGATGGCTTTCTTTTGTTTTGCTTCCTCACCTAGTGTAAGGGTTCATGTTCATCTTGGTGGGGAGGTGGTGCATGTCAAAATAATCTCACTGAAAAGCAGACACTTCCTCTAGTATTATTTTGATTGTAGCCGTTGATTAACTCCCACAAACAGTCAAAGCTGCAATGGCCAGACCTGGGTCTGGGCTTGGCCTGAGGCAGGAGATTGGAATTCAATCCAGGTCTCTCTTGTGTAGGTGGCAAGAACCCAACTACTTGAGCCATCATATGTTGCCTCCTGGTGTCAGCATGGGTGAAAAGCTGAAATCAGGAGCTGAAGCTGGGAATTGAACCAGATACTCAGATGTGGGACACAGGCATCCTAATCAACATTTTAACCACTATTCACCCTTCTTGTCTTTTTTTTTTTTGGGGGGGGGACGACAGGCAGAGTGGACAATGAGAGAGAGAGACAGAGAGAAAGGTCTTCCTTTTTCCGTTGGTTCACCCCCACCCCCCAATGGCCACTGTGGCTGGCGCGCTGTGGCCAGCGCACTGCACTGATCCGAAGCCAGGAGCCAGGTGCTTCTCCTGGTCTCCCATGAGGATGCAGGGCCCAAGGACTTGAGCCACCCTCCACTGCCCTCCAGGGCCGCAGCAGAGAGCTGGACTGGAAGAGGAGCACCAGGACAGAATCTGACACCCTGACCAGGACTAGAACCCGGAGTGCCAGCGCCGCAGGTGGAGGATTAGCCTATTGAGCCACAGCGCTGGCCAACCCCGCTCTTGTCTTTTTAAAAGCAGGGATTCTCTGCCTTTACACTTGCCCACTTAAGGAAAAGAGAGGGTAATCATTCTTAGTCCTTGATCCAGATACAGGACATAGTCTTGTTCCCTATATCACTTATTCATAGTTCTGTAACAAACAGTACCATGACTTGGTAGCTTGGAACAACCACCATTTATTTAGTTCATGGTGCTGTGACTTAGCAATTTTGGATAGGCTCAGCTGTGTGGTTCTTCTGGTCTTGGTTGGGCTCACTCATGAGTCTGTGGTCAGTTGCATCAAGTATTGTTTCACCTGTCTGGTGCTTGCCTGGGGGTTGGTTTCTCTCTGCACGATGGGACTGCTCATCTTCCAGCATCCAGCTCAGGTGAATTTCCCTGGTGGCTGGACAGGGTCTAAGGAGAATTAGCAGAAATGTGGCAGGCCTCTTGTCCAGGCTTGACATTGGTGCATGGTGTCACTTCTGCCTGTTAGTAAAAGCAACCACAAGGCCAGGACAGATTCACAAGGAAGAGACAGGGGGTCTGGAAAGGTTCCTTGTTAAGGGACAAGGCTAGGAGAAGGGTGGAGAATGGTGCCTGGTTTGCAAACAGTCTACCCACCATATTACCTCTGTACTGCACTTTGTCTTCATAAAAGGTTTGGTGATAGTTAAGCTCCAGTTTTCTTTTAGGTTTGGAATTTTTCCCACAGATTCCTTTCTGCCTCTGAGAGATGGTCCCCATAGGGCAAAGGGTATGTGTTGGTGTGATCATATTAGATGAGGAAGCTGTGTAGGCTCTTTATATATATATATATATATATACACACACACACACACACATATATATATAATATATATTATTTTAAAATAACTGCAGATTTACAAGAAAGTTGCCAAAACAATATACAGAATTTCTACATACTGTTCATTCAACAACCCTTCACATTAACATCTTATGTAGCCATAGTGCAATGATAACAACACACCGGTATTACCCCATACCAATCCATAGACTTTATTCATATTTTTCAATTGTCCCACTGATGTCCTTTTCCTGGCCCCAAATTCAACCATGCAGGATCCCACTTTGCATTCTGATGCCATGTCTCCTGAGCCTCTTTTAATTTGGGAAAAGAATCTTACAAAATATTGCCTTTTCATGACTCTGCACTTTTGGAAAAATGCTAGACAGTCACTTTTGTAGAGAGTTTCTTAACACGGGGTTGGTAAGACATGCTATCAGCGTGTCTTATCATGTGAGGTTAATGTGATGGCTTGTTGCAGTGGTATCTGTCAGGGTTCTTCACTATAAATGTACTATTCCTCTCTTTGTGAGTCGTAAGTCTCCTGTGGGGAGATCCTTCAAGATACGCCAGTATCTTGCTCTCAGCACCCAAGTACCTGCTACTTCAGTAGCACCGGGTTGCCACCCCCTCCATTATTAATGTGGTGGTCACCAAATGGTGATTTTCCATTCCTATCATTCCTTGGACATTGATTATTTACAACTCTGTAAGGAAGAGCTGTCTTTTTGCCATTTATATATTTACTTGTTTACTTATTCAATTATTTATTTACAGCAGAGTGTAGTGGGTTATCATCAGTTACTATCATTATTTATTTTGCTAGCACAGGCCCTTTCAAATGTTCAGCAGCCACCTGGTGTCTTAGTGCTCTGTACCGTGCTGGTCACTTCCTCCAGAGGGTTTGGCCTGATGGGCAGTGCCAGGGTCATCCGCACATCTGCACTCCTGAGCCTCAGGCTGTGCATGGTGCTTGGCACCATGTGCTGAGTGACTGGATGGTCTTAGTGCCTGGGAGTACAGCAATATCACCTCTATGGTCCAAAAGATTTATGGTTCCTTGTTCCCCAGCCTTGAGTAGCTAAAACAAAAATCAGGGGACCAGCGCCATGGCCCACTTGGTTAATCCTCCGCCTGTGGCGCCGGCATCCCATATGGGCACTGGGTTCTAGTCCCGGTTGCCCCTCTTCCAGTCCAGCTCTCTGTTGTGGCCCCGGAAGGCAATGGAGGATGGCCCGAGTGCTTGGGCTTCTGCACCCGCATGGCAGACCAGGAGGAGGCCCCTGGCTCCTGGCTTTGGATTGGCGTAGTTACGGCTATAGCGGCCATTTGGGGAGTGAACCAACAGAAGGAAGACCTTTCTCTCTGTCTCTCTTTCTCACTGTCTGTAACTCTACCTGTCAAGTAAATAAAAAAAAAATTGTTAAAAAAAATCAAATCAAAAATGCTCCACACAATAAAATATATAAGGAAAGCCAAAACAGTTTTGAATGTTTTCCATATTGGCTACTTACTACCTTTGTTTTTGGAACTATCAACATTGTTTGAAAAGCATCGCTGGGGGTCTTTGTTAGTACTCCAAACACATTGAAGGTCTGCCTATCTGAACCTCTTGGAGAGGTTGGGGGTGACTTCACAGAAGAGGAGGATTCAGGTGGGTCTTTGAGGATTTGTAGCTGTTTCACAGGAAGGAAAAAGGGAGAGGAGTACCTCAGGCAAAGAACGCAGCACATAAGGGAATGGAGAAAGCTGACATTTTGGCCAAATGCTCAGTGGTTCACAGAGAGGAGTGGAAGGGTAGCCTGGGGAGGAAATTAGGCTGGGAAAAGTGGAAAGGTCCTTGAATGTCCTATTAAGGAATTGGACTTGATCCTGCAGGTAATGGGGAACCAAAGTAGATTCTAAGCTGAGCAATGATGACGTTCGTTCATTCAATCCTCTGTTTGAGAAAGACCCAGTGAGCATCTACCTCCTGATGACACAGTTGTGGAGAAGATACAATCCTGGTCCTCACGAAACCAGTGGAAACATGATGTGACCGTAAGAGTTTCCACGAAAGCTCCATGTTTTGGGAAGAGACTGATGGTAGAGGAGACGTTGCAGGGAGGTGGGGAGGGAGGAACTCAGCTCTGTCCTCGCTCCTGTGTCTGTGGGTTCCAGGGGGGTTGCTCATGAGGCCCTGCAGGCATTCTGGGGGTAAGGACAGGGTCTTCCATCCTGGGCAATTCTTTCTACAACCAGGAGAAATCCTCCCTCTATAAAGATCCTGAGAATTGTGGTGTTGAGGCAAAGAACTCTGAACCCACATAGCTTGGTGTCTAGAATCCAGGAGATACCCACAGATAAGACATTTAGTGTGGTAAAGACAGTGTTGATCTTTTATATCTCTTCATTTTGGTGCTCTAACCCCAAAACACAAATGATCACAGGTCACAGATGTGCACAGTGGGTGCTGGGTTCACATCCCCTCTGGCTTACTGCTGTAATGTACTCCCAACAGCCATCGCCTGCCTCTCTTTGCAGGAGCTATGGTCTGCAGCCAACATGCCTAAGGCCAAAGAACCAGGGAACACTAAGCCCTCCTCCTCCCAGCAGCCCTGCCCACCAAGGGCTGGCAGGAGGTGGCAGATAAACACTCCAGCTCCTTGCCTTTCGTGTGTTATAGCTCTGAGATGTGTTCTGCACTGGCTTCCAGAGTGGCTTAGGGGGAATTAAGCTCCTGTCACTCAGAGCTTTGTCCTCAGAGGAGCTCCCTATGCAGGAATCCCCTTCTGAGAGTCTGTCTCTGGGGCAGCCACGCTGTGACAACAGAGCACTGGGGCAGCCACGCTGTGACAACAGAATACATTTTGCATGCTGGAGGAAGACTCTTGTCACGTGCATCACAAGGAAAGCCCCCTGGCTGGCATCACAGGTGTGCACGTCCTGCTCTCAGCAGGTGCAGTCACCAGGGAGGCTGGCAGCCAGCCTCTCTCCCTGCCCACTTCTGATAGGATCTTCGTCCCTATGCCAAATGCTGCTCCCTGACTCTGGAGCCTCAGAGTGGGGAGCGATCACATCAGACACGGGGCTCAGGCGTGCTCTGCTTAACACGGGGAAGACTGCCAGGGAAGGAATCCGGAGATCACCCTTTTTCAGTCATTTCCTTGTAAATAACAAGGAGCAGGTTCACTTTTTTTTGGCAGTCTAATCACTAAGAATTCCCCTCCGGTGGGTCCTTTTTTGGGCGCATAATAGAAGGTGTGATATCTTGTGAGAGGCGGCAGAGTCACTGGCAGAAAGCAGCTCTGGGATTGAGGAAGGAGGTGACAAGTTCCTGGGAATATTAAAGATTAACACCAAATACTTTGTTGCTATTTAACTCTCTGACGATTCATGTTGCTGAAGCGGAAACAGAACACTTCTTTCCCTCCCTTCTATTTATGCCTTCCCTTCTCTGTTCTGGGGATTCAGAAGCGCTGGATGTCAGATGCCAACTCCTTCAGGGCTGAAATGGTTTTATATAATAACAGAGAGAGGGAGCCTACACAACGAAGAAAGAACCTAATTCAGCACTTGCTCGGGCTGAAACGGGAACTGGAAACGAGGGGCGCGTGCTTGTAAAAATAGCTCACTGAGAGAGAGAGAGAGAGAGAGAGAGAGGGAGAGAGAAAGAGAGAGAGAGAAATGTGCATGTCTCCCAGCAGCAGGCACAACCCTTGGGTGAATTAGAGGCATCTTCTGTAGGCCTTATGCGTCCTCTTTTGAAATGTGGGTCGTGGCTAAAAGGGGGCGGTGGAATGAGAACTGCTGGCGATGGACACCCGGAGCAGCGCTTGGCCTGGCAGCGGCGGAGCCTGTCGGGCCGCCACCTGCCGCCCACGCAGGCGCCGTGCCATGGGGGTGCATGGGCTCGGTTCCCATCCGCTCACGATTTATGCAGCTCCTTTAGCTGGAACTCCAAGTCCTCCACGCAGGTGTATACAAGTCTCTAAAAGGGGGTGAGGAAGGAGTCTTGGGGCACCCAAGGGCAAGGAGAGAGGTAGAGAGTGAGGAGTGATGCAGGAGACAATGAGGAGGGGGCAGCTTAGAGACCTCTGTGGTCCAGAGAGAGAGATAAGGGAAGACAGGAGATGGGAGGGGAGGGAGACAGAGAAAGATGGAGACGCAGGGATATGCAGGGGGAGCCCGGAACGACACAGAAACTGAAGGAAGGAGGAGGACCAGCCACAGGCGGTAAGGGAGGCAGCAGGTTCATCGCTTGACACGGAGAGGGACCGGGGCTCAGCGCCCTCCCCGGGTTGCTACACTCCAGCCCCGCCCCATGTCGGCAAGAAGAGCTTGATTATGTTTTGTGCTCCTTTCTGTGACTGACGGGTGACTCCCAGGTGGAGTGTGCAGGTGCTGCAAGTGCAGCAGGCTCTGGCTGTGGTCCTTCAGCTTGGCTGCTGGGCACCCAGGCCGTGGCTGCTGGGCCCAGTGCATCAGCGGTTCTCGGGGTCAGCCTTCTCCTTCTGTCTCCCCCGACCCTAGGCAGTTACCCTGATTTCTTCCCTGCTCTGAGATGGTGTGCACACATACAGATGTACAAGGTGACCCAGAACCCATGCTGCAGTGGCTTCCAAATCTAAGCCAATGAGGAGGAGACGGGGTAGAGGGCAAGAGCTTTGCTCTGAATTCTTAAGTGTCTAGCGTGGACCTCCATGGAGGCTTGAGCCCTGTTCTTGGCAGCTCACCCAATGGCACCTCCACTGCCCGTATGTGCGGACATAGCCTGATCTCAACCACAGGTCTCTCTCTTTCTCCTGCCTTAACTGATACACAACAGAAAAACAAGAAGACAGAGGGAAATATCCCTACTATGACAGGCACTTTGAGAGTTAACAACCAGTCTGAAGTCAAAAGCCCTTGATACTGAGTGTGCAGTGAGCTGACCCCTGGGCTTTCTTGGCCCTTCTAGAACTCTCATCGCTGATGGGAGGTGAGAGAAGCAGCCTAGAGGGGGTGTGTGGCTGCCTCTGTCCCCAAGGAGGACGGACTGGGGTGTTACAAGGAAGACTGACATGTTGGAAAGGGTTGGAACACTGGAGGATTCAGGCTGGGTGGAGACCTTGCTGCACCATGTTCTAGCCTCAATTTCCCCACCTCTAAAACAGGGGTGGGTAACACCTCATGGAAGCTCTGTGAACTTGAACAACACAGCGTGTGATCAGCGGCTAATGTCAAGCTGCCTGTCGCCTTCTGCTTAAAGAGAACCACATCCTCGGCCCAATGGGAGCCGGGTCTGGGGTAAAAGGAGGTGTGGTCTGAGCGCCTGGAGACAGCTGGCCATGCTGGCTCCTCCCACACAGCCAGTCTGTGTCTGTGGGTGTGGGAAAGAGAGGTAAACGCCGGCGGGCATGCAGCACGAGTTAGACATGCCATTCTGTGCCACCAACACATTTCTTGTTGAAGCCCTGGCAGCCGGCCAGGGTCAGACCACAGAAGGAAGCTGTCTCCTCGTCGGTGCCGCTGGGTGGCCGGGCGTGATGGGGCGCCACATGGCTGCAGGCTGCGGGGCTCTTTGGTGACTTCCTGCTCTCCTATCTGTCCTTTCTCCTCTGACCTTTGCTGCGAAGGTCAGGTGACAGTGACCGGGTCAGCTCCCCCCTGCCCCTTCCCTATGTTATCTGCAAAGCCGCATCAGGGCGTCTTGCTGTAGCTTCTGCAGCCTTCAACAACCCTACCTCGGCCTCTGTCCCCTCTGAGTTCCAGGGGACTCTGGGCTCCTCCGTGCACAGCTGGGAGAAATCACACAGAGTCAGTGTCGGTGAGCTCTGAAAGGCGGCCTCAAGCCAAGAGGTGGCAGAAGCTCCGTGGTGCAGCTGGCCAGCGTCAGGCCTCGTTCCGGGCAGGCAATCTGTAAATATTTACTGAGGGTCTGCTCGGTGCTCAGGGCCGTGGGGGCACACAGAGGCACCCTGTGTGAGACAAGGAGCTTGTGTTCTCCCTGGGAGGACGGGACCGACACGCAGGAAACTGGGGGGCCTGTTGACCTCCGAGCTGCGCGTTTACTGCTTGGCTATGTGGGAAGCTGCAGGCCGAGCAGCAGACACTGGTGTCCCCCTCTGTGGTTGGGTGCACTCTGGGAATCTGGAGAAGACGGTGGAATATTCTTCTCTTGTGCATGAACGTTCCCCCAAGCAGCACTGAATCTGCTTAGTCCTCAGATGGTCTCTGGCACCCTCCTTACTCTGCCGGGTCTTTTCTTGTCCCATAGCTTCGGTCTCATCTTGATGTATTCTTTCCTTTTTTAAAAAATATTTTCTTTATTTGAAAGGCAGAGTGACGGAGAGGGAGACATGGAGAGAGTAAGAGATCTCCCAGCTGCTGGTTCACTCCCTTAATGGCAGCAACACCCTGCTGAAGCCAGGAGCCGGGCTCTCCATCAGGGTTTCCCACGTGGGTGGCAGGGGTCCGAGGATTCGGGCCATCTTCTGCTGCTTTCCAGGCGCAGTAGCAGGGAGCTGAATCAGAAGCAGGGCAGCCTGGGCTCTAATGGGTGCTCTGATATGGGATGCTGGTGTCCCCGGCAGCAGCTTAATCTGCTGGCCCCAGCCTTTTTAAACATCAACAAAGTGTTTGCATTTCTCAGTGAGTCCTTGCAAGGGAGGTCCTGCCAGAGAAGGAAACTGAGGCTGGGTGAGGTGGCTGGCACACCCAGAGTCACATAGAGAGTCCATCCTCTGTCCTGTGTGATTCCCAACTCTTAGAGTTCCAATAGAAGGGACGGGACTGGTTTAGTTTGTAAAGGATGCCGGCAGACTCAGTTCTGTTCTTGGAAAATGTCAGCCCAGGGAAGCAGAATCCTCTAAATACCACAGAAGCAGACTCCAAATACTATGAAATGAAACATTTCCATTCACACTGAATTCTCAACAGGCCTGTCCACCTGTCGTAGGTACTGATTTGGATCAATCTTTATGTATGCTTTTGTTCGCAAAGAAATAGAATACTCAACCGATGGGTCAGTAGTGCGTGTATGGGTGTGTTTCAGGTTTCATTTATTTATTTGAAATGCAGAGAGAGCGCGCTTTCATCCACTGGTTCACTCCTCAGATGCCTACAATAACTGAAGCTGGGCCAGGCTGAAGCCAAGAGCCAGGAACTCCACCTGGATCTCCCGCGTGGTTGGCAGGAACAGAATACTTGTGCCATCATCTACTGCCTCCCAGGTACATGATTTCTAAGTGGAGCTGGGACTTGATCTTGGGCCCTCCAATATGAGATGCAGGCATCCCAAGAGGAAGCCTAACCCTCTGGCACCACAAAACCTGCCCCAGCACACATTTTTTTTTTTTTTTTGACAGGCAGAGTGGACAGTGAGAGAGAGAGACAGAGAGAAAGGTCTTCCTTTTGCTGTTGGTTCACCCTCCAATGGCCACCGCGGCCAGCGTGCTGATCGAGGGCAGGAGCCAGGTGCTTCTCCTGGTCTCCCATGGGGTGCAGGGCCCAAGCACTTGGGCCATCCTCCACTGCACTCCCGGGCCACAGCAGAGAGCTGGCCTGGAAGAGGGGCAACCAGGACAGAATCCGGTGCCCTGACCGGGACTAGAATCCAGTGTGCTGGTGCCGCTAGGTGGAGGATTAGCTTAGTGAGCCGCGGAGCCGGCCCCATTTTTCTGGTTTTCTCTTGAGTCACTGCACTGTTGTTGGCCAGATAATTTGACTGACATTTGCTGAGTGCCTTACGGACATCCCTTAGGTCTTCTCAGCCAGTTCAACGTTCTCGCTCGGCATGTAACAGCTCCTCTTACTGGGATTTGAGGGAGCCTAATGCAGAACATGTTGTGTTGCCTGAATTCTGAGCCATAGCAGCGGGTCTGGGAGCCTCTGGGTTGAGAGGAATGTCGGCTTCTCCAGCAGCAAAGCCGATGGCAGGAAACACAGATCAGATGTGCAGCAGCTGAGACCCTCAATGCAGTGAACCCCTGATTACACAGACTTATCTGCGTCCCAGGCTTTGCTGAACTACTGTGGCTGTCTCCAGGTGGGGGCCTGGCCCTACATTTACATGGCGGGGAAGAGAGTAGGTTCTTCTCAGGAGCTTCTTGCAACCTCACCAAATCACAAGGACTGCGGGGTGAGGAGAGGTCAGGGTTCTTAGGTGGCTGAAGCGCCTTCCCCAGCAGTGACAACCATGCCACAGCCACACAGAGATAGCACAGCTCGCCGTCCACAAGCCTGCCCCGCTGAATCCCACAAAACTCAACTCTGGCCGTCTTGGGGATCGATCGTGAGTTCAAGGCCTGAAGGCTGATTGCTGGGTCTCTGCTTGAGGTTGCTCATCCCGGCACAGGGCTGAGTGGGTAGAGAAAGGGACCTTCCTGGTCTGTTCAAACATCTCCTCCCCACACTGCAAGGCTTGGTCATATGGTGATTAAGGGCACGGCTTCTTCAAGGCATCGTGATTAAGACCTGGGTCCAAATCCTGGCTCCCTTCCCAGTTTCCTTATCTATAAAATAGAGGTAATAATTATGCTTATTGGGTTTTGGGTATGGATTAAATGAAATGATTTATAACAATGGGTTGAGCACAGTGGCTGGCACATCGTAACTGCTTAGGGACTATTAGCTCGTATTATGTCAAACTAATGCCATGCAATGCAATCATCACGCTTTTATAGAGCATCGTCCACTCCCTTTTCTTTCTTGTCCAGTGCCGGTGCGGTCAGCTCGTGTCTGCCCCGAGCGTGGTGCTGCGCCTGCGGGGGCTGTTGCTGTGCGCTGCTTCCACCAGCGACTTTCCTCATGATTCAGGCTGAGCTGCTCATCCCAAGGGCACGGGCATTTGGAGGAGGGCAAGCGGACAGCATCATCGTGGGACTGAGGCTCGTTCAGTCGTGGGGGCAGGGGGGCCTGGGTCTTGGAGGAAGGGAAGTTGGTTATAGCTGGTCAGAGGTGACACAGACGAGAAGGGAGGTGGAGGCAGCCAAATACAGGAGGCTTCCGCCGATTTCCCACTGTTTTCCATACAGGGGATTGCAGGGCGATGGCCAGCCCCTGCCCTTACCATGTACTAGGTGACCTGTGACAAGACCATGTCTCTCTCTCTCTCCTTCTTTTGGCTCCCCCTCCCTCCTTTTCCCCCCTCCTTCTCCCTGCCTCTCCCTCCTCTCTCCTCCTCCCTCTCTCTGCCCTCCAAGCTCCCAAGCCCCCCGCCCTATCTAATTAGATGAGGCGTCAGCCTTAGATCTGGCACCTGCGTTTCTCAGGCAATGAGAGCGAGCCCTGACTGCGTTGCGATGCTCCTTTCGACAAAACTGCCTTTTAGGTAAATACTTTTTGGGCCAATCTCGCTGAATTAACTATCTGGGTCATTTGAATTTCTTCTCCAGGAAATAATTATGGCCTTTGGGAAATGTAAGTGTACTGCAGTCCTGTGAGTGGAGAGGAAATAGCAGGCTCCCTCTTCCTGTGCCACCTCCTCCCATGTCTGTGTGACCCAGGGAACCAAATTAGCAGCGACTCTCATCTCAGGGGTGCTGCGTGGCTTCGGATCTCTCTGGGGAAGTCCCTTAGGCATTCGGGGTAGCTCTGCACGTGAGGGAGCTAATGTTCATGTTATCTTCCATGTGGGAGAGCGGTGACTTCCTGACAAGCAGCGATGCATGTATATATATATATAAAATATATAAATATATTTTTAAATAACATTCCATAGATCCCACACCAACTCCAGAAGGGGAAATAGAGCAGTGAGGGCAGTTGCTGCCATGCTACCGCTTGCTTCACCGTGTAAAACAAGAACAAAAGCTCATGGACCCCTGGTGGGGAGTCGGGTTGCTGGTGGGAGTGGCCCAGTGGCTTTGATTATGGTAATGAAAATCACAGTAGAGGCCGGTGCCGCGCTCACTTGGCTAATCCTTTGCCTGTGGCACTGGCACCCCAGGTTCTAGTCCCGGTTGGGGCACCGGATTCTGTCCTGGTTGCTCCTCTTCCAGTCTAGCTCTCTGCTGTGGCCTGGGAAGGCAATGGAGGATGGCCCAAGTGCTTGGGCCCTGCACCTGCATGGGAGACCAGGAGAAGTTCCTGTCTTCGGATCGGTGCGGTGTGCCAGCCACAGCAGCCATTGAGGGGGTGAACCAATGGAAAAGGAAGACCTTTCTCTCTGTCTCTCTCTCTCTAACTCTGCCTGTCAGAAAAAAAAAAAAAAAAAGAAAGAAAGAAAAGAAAGAAAATCACAGTAGGAGCAGCTTCCACCCCCTTATCTGGCTGGGGAATGTAACGTCACCTTGAACATGAGAATGCTTCTTTCTTTGGTCATAAAATGGGAAGATGGGGAGGCCACACTGCCCCAAAGGGTGTCCATCCACTTTGGCATATGAATGAGCCTGGTTCTCTCTAGGACCACAAGGGAGGCAGAGTTGGGAGAAGGTGTTTGCCCAGGGCTTTATATTGATTGGCTGGGATGACTGGCCGACGTAAGCACTAGAAACCCATTTTCTCACAGTTACAGAGGCTACAAGTCCAAGAGCGAGGTGCTGGCAAAGTTGGTTTCTTTGGAGACCTCTCTCTGGCTCCTTCTCCTCTCCCTGCAGCGTTGCAAGGTTTTCCCTCTGTGGGCATCGGTATCCCAGTCTCCTCTTAGGAAAGCACCCTTTAGTAAGGCGGCTTCCCAAACATCCCTGACTCAGGGCCTGCTTCTGAGACACCTGCCCTAAGATGGAGTTGGCTTGCATCTGGGACAGAGCTGACTTAACAACTTGGTCTCTTCTCTTTCACGCGTGACTCAGTGGAGGCCAATGCCTTTGGTGTCTTTCAGTGTCGACCAAGTGCTGGATTAGAGCCTACACGTATGACTTGCTTTCACCTTCGTGACCTGTGAAAAGGCTCTGTCTCCAGAGAGAGTCACATTCAGAGGTACTAGGGGTTAGTACCTCAACCTATGAATTTGGAGTGTGCGGGGGGTGGTGGTGGTGGTGGTAACACAAGCTCAGTGCTTGACAGACACCCTGGGAGGGGAGGGGGGAGGGGGAGTTGAGTGAATGAAGAATAGAGTGAATCCCTGTTCTCTCTCCACCAGCCATTCAGAGGCAGAGCTGGCCTCTTCCGTCTGAGTAAGGCCTAGGGGTACTGGGACAGAGAAGGTGTGAAGGAGGAAGGTTCTTCCCAATGAGGTAGGAAGGGAACAGAGAGATTGAGGGGTGGAGCAGGCAGGACTGGTTTGTAGTGGTTGCATGGGTCATTATCAGCCATATGCATGTCTCTTTTTGAGGGACTGGACACCTGTTTGGACACCTTCAAACACCGATATTTTGTAGGCTGTTCCCATTTTGACCCATTGTGTGCCCAGATCCACAGCTGTTTGATCAACCGAGTAAAGATTCAAGCGCGGGGCACTTTGGTCGACACTGAAAGACACCAAAGGCATTGGCCTCCACTGAGTCACGCGTGAAAGAGAAGAGACCAAGTTGTTAAGTCAGCTCTGTCCCAGATGCAAGCCAACTCCATCTTAGGGCAGGTGTCTCAGAAGCAGGCCCTGAGTCAGGGATGTTTGGGAAGCCGCCTTACTAAGCAGCTGCTCCCAAAGAAAACGAGGAAGGGAGGGAAGAAGGCAGGACAGGGTGCGGAACCAGGCCAGGGCACGGGGTGCTCCGAGGGGGTCATCCCTCCGAATTTGTTGTGACTGCAGGCCCTGGTGTGTGTGGGGGAAGGCTTCCATGGTCCCCATGCAGGCAGTCCATGGCTAAGGGCCACCCCGGAGGGCATAAGCAGGGACCCTGACTCTCGGCTCAGGGCAGCAGAGTGGCTGCGTTGCCCTGGGACCCTCATCAGTCCTCCTTGGCAAGAGGCAGGGCCACATGGCAGCCGCAGGAGGGGTGGCCAGGAAGTATGCCAAGCAAGCCCCAGGCTCTGGGCAGAGCTCTGTCCCCTGTGCCACTTCCCCACCGAGCAGCCGGGGTCTCGTGTCGACTCCTTTCTCCTGGAACTGCTTCTGTAGAGAAACAGGGCAGAGCCATGGAGGCTAAGGGTAGCTCCTTTCCTTACTGGCTTTGTGGCCTTGGGCAAATGACCTTGGCCTTCACTTTCCTCATTGGCAGGATGGGATGGGAATTCCTCCCTTACAGGGGGCTGTGCTGACCGTGCCAGCTGGCAGCCTGGCTCCCTGCCCTGCCTGGCACACACGAGAACGCGCGAGATGCCGACGCCTCTCCTGTCCTCTGAGGGAAGAACCAGCTGCCCGGGAGCACCACGTCTGCTGAGAATTCACGCGACCTGCTCATCTTGTTTATGCACCGTTCCGGGGAAGGTAACAATTTAGATGGCAAATTGCACTGCCAGAGTCGGGGAGTCGGTGTTTTAATTCCTGACTATTTACTGTGACAGGTTTAAGGCCCAATATCTCAGGGAGTGCTGGGAGTCCCGCTCCGCAGCATACACAATTGCAAAGAGGCTGCACCTTGCTGCTCCCTGATGGCGTCAGGCACTTTGCGGAACTCTCAAGTGTCCATCATCTTGCCCTGCTCAGAGGCCCTAAAAGCACCCTTCATCCTGTTTCCTTTTCCAGCCTCCTCCCAGGGTGGGCCACCAGCTCTGGCCGGGGGAACCCACACTTTGCTTTGCATTGATGAAGCGCTTACAGTCTTCTTCAATTCAGGCCTCATGCAAATGCCAAGACAGGCAGTGCTATCGCCATCCTGCAGGTGGGAATAGTGAGGTTTGAACAAGCTCTCACCGCCAGAGAGAGGTGAAACCCAGGACTGAGTGAATGTCTTTCTGAGTTTAAAGTGGGTGACACCAGGCCACGTCACCTCCTTGTACTGCTGCCCCAGATCTGTGTGCAGAGGAGGGTCCAGGGTCCTTCCTCTATCACAGGAGACTTCTAAAAATGATTGAGAAGGGGCCACCGCTGTGGTGTAGCAGGTAAAGGTGCCGCCTGCAGTGCTGACATCCCATATGGGCGCCTGTTTGACTCCTGGCTGCTCCACTTCCCATCCGACTCTCTGCTATGGCCTGGGAAAGCAGTAGAAGATGGTCCATGTCCTTGGATCCCTGCACCCACATGGGAGACCCAGAAGAAGCTCCTGGCTCCTGGCTCTGGATAGGCCCAGCTCTGGCCATTGCAGCCAACTGGGGAGTAAATCAGTAGATGGAAGACCTCTCTCTCTGCCTCTCTGTAACTCTGCCTTTCAAATAAATAAATAAATAAATAAATCTTTAAAAAAGTGATTGAGGAGCTCTGTATGTGCTTCATGCCTACATTCTCCCGACAAAGCCTTTTCCTCTCTGCTTCCCCACTCAGAAGCCTAGTTAGAGAGCAATTCCTTGGCCATAACCTTGCAGTCTTAGGCTCTACCCCGAGCAGCACGTGGAAGCATTTCTTCCAATTACGGAATGCAATGAAAATAGTCTCCAGCAGAAATCCTTGATTCTTCCACATGTAAAATAGTCTCCAAATCTTGGGGCTGGGGTGTGAGAAGCAGCCATGTTCAGCGGAGTGCCTGCCACCTACTAAATCCTCGACGGCCATTTGTGAGGCTCTGGGTGCGGGGCACACCTCTATGTCTTCCATCAGGAGCAGGACGCACTTCATCTCCAGTCGGAATTGATTTGTGGAAAGGTAATTATGAGACTACGGTTCTCCAAGACAGCTGAGTCCCAAGAGGAATTTTCTTGCCAGCACTGTCCCATAGAACGCTGAGCAATTATGGAAAAATTCTAATCCTTGTTGTGCAACGGACAGGGTGCCAGGTGGCTGTTGAACACTGGGAGTGTGGGGAGTGGAAATGAGAACACGAATTTTTAAAAATTTGTTTCTGTTGGTTTTCTTTGTTCCTTTTCCCCCCAAAAAATAAAAGTTTCTTTCTTCCTTTCTTCCTTCCTTCCTTCCTTCCTTCCTTCCTTCCTTCCTTCCTTTCCTTCCTTCCTTCCTTCCTTCCTTCCTTCCTTCCTTCCTTCCTTCCTTCCTTCCTTCCTTCCTTCCTTCCTTCCTTCCTTCCTTCCTTCCTTCCTTCCTTCCTTCCTTCCTTCCTTCTTTTTATTTGAAAGGCAGAGCAGCAAAGGGAGAAAGGGAAGTGTCTCCCATTTGCTGCTTCACTCCCCAAATGTCCAGAAACTCCACCTGGGTCTCCCATGCGGGTGGCAGGGACCCAGTAGGCGGAGCCATCATCTGCTGCCTCCCAGGCGCATTCGCAGGAAGCTGGATTGGAAGCAGAAGTAGAGGTGTGGCTTGATCCCATGCACTCTGATGTGGAATGCAGGTGTCCTTAAGCAGCTGCACACCCCAAGAACATGAATTTTTTAATTAATTAATTATCAATTTATTAATTTAAATTAATTTAAATTTATATAGCCAAAAGTGGCTAGTGACTGCTGATTTGAATCGCTTGGGCGTAGCCCTCATTTTCTAGTGACTTATGGGAGTTCTAAAAACTTTCACCATAAACACACGTGTGCTCTAATATGGCATCGCTGGAATGTGCACCCCGAGGAAGCTGAGAAGCATGGGAATTAAAGGACTTGCTGAGCACTCCTTGAGGAACGTGTAAGAGGTACCACATCAGTGTAAGTTAGCTGGGGATGTTCTCAGTCTCAATGTGAAGTCAGAGTGAAAGCATTTGGCTCTTTGGAATCCAAACACTACAGGCAAGTCCCCACTGATGTGTCTTGCAGGCTTTTATAAGTCATCCTTTAAAAAATCCACAATGTGAGGCTGGTGTTTGGCACAGCTGTTAAGTTGCCTCTTGAGAACCTGGGTCTCCTACCAGGGATGCCTGGTTTGAGTGCCAGCTGATCCACTTCTGCTTCAGCTTCCCGCTGACGCACACCCTGGGAGGCAGCAATGATGGCTCAAGTGCTTGGATCCCTTCACCCACATGGAGTCTCAGATGGAGCTCAGGCTAGTCCAGCCCTGGCTGTTGTGGGCCTTTGGGGAATGAATTGGCAGATGGAATTTCTATTCCTGCCTCTCTTCTTTCCAAAGAAAATTAAAACAAATACACAAAAATTTAAAAAAAATATGCATATGTATACACACACAATGTACAATATCCTTAACTTTTAAGTCTATAACTCCATTTCTGGGAACTGATACTGAAAAATAACTGCCAAATAAAGACATAAAATTTCATACACAAAGATGTTAATGATGGTGTTGCTAATGACACCAGTAGATCCTTGGAAACGAGCCATATGCTCATTCAGAGAAGGGAAAAGGGAGCTACTCAATAAGACATTGGAAACAACTCTAGTGGTTAGGAAGAAAAAAGCCAAGAAATTACTTGATATCAATACAACAGAATAATCTATGACCAAGAAAATCACATTTACATTAAAATGCTAAGTATATGTAAAGCAGAATTGTATACATAGAAAGTTCTCTAAATTTTTACATATATGGGACTGGGTAAATCTAGTGAAACAAGTCTAAGACTTCTTTGCTGAAAACTACAAAACACTAATGAAATAAAGAAAATATTAAAAAAGGAGAGGTATACTGTGTCCAGGGACTGGAAGACTCAACACAACAAAAATGTTGCAAGTTTTTAAATACTTCTTTATCTGAGAGAGGGAGAGAGAGAGAGAGAGAGAGAGAGAGAGAGAGAGAGAGAGAGAGAGAATCTTTTTCTTCCATCTGCTGGTAGAAACCTCCTAAATTTCTGTAATAGCCAGGGCTAAGCCAGGGTGAATCCATGATCCTGAAGCCCTGGGTCTCCCATGTGGGTGGCCATCATTTGCTTCTTCCCAGGGTGCCCATGGGCAGAAAGTTAGATCAGAAGTAGAGTACCTAGCACAGGAACTTGGCACTCTGATATAGGATGCAGGCATCCCAAGTGGTGGTTTAACCATTGCACCGCAATGCCAACCCCTTCTGAGTGGACATATGGGTTTAACTCACTTACTATTAAATTCCAGGAAGATCTCTTTTTTTTGATATATAAATTATTCTCAAATTTATATGGAAAGGCAAAGAAACAAGAATAATTAAAATAAATCTGAAAAAAATGAATAAAGTAGGAGGAAACCAATTCAAGACTTCTACTTCCTGAAATAAATTTGTGTAGGATTCAACATCAAGACTTGTCATGTAGCTATGTGATCAAGGCTGCGTTGGTGGTGGAGGGAGACACAGGCATCCATGGAACAGAACAGAGACTAGGAAGGAGCCCAACACACAGACCTCACAAATGATCGACAAAGATGTAGAAACAATTCAACGGAAGATAGACATCCTTCTCCATGAATGGTGCTGGAGCCACTGAACCTCTGTGGACAATAAACAAACAAAACCAAACCAAAGCCTATTCTAAGTCTCATACCTGATATGAAAGGAACTTAAAAATGGATCAGGAACTTGACAGTAAAAAGTCAGACTATAACGTTTTAGAGGAAAAATAGCTTGGTTTGGACTTGGAATCGTGGGCTTGAGACTGGGTGATCCCAGTCTTGGGCAGAAAGAAACTGTGGCTTTATGGTGGTGAAACCAAGGCTCTCCTTGGTGCCTTGTAAATGGTCTCTGAAGACCCCCCTAAGGGGTGTTCCCAAAGCACCTCCAGCAGTGGTACCACCAGGACACAAGACGTTTAATGCTTTGGTGGGTGTGGGAGGGGGTTGGGGGTGGAGCAGAGGTCATCTGTGACCTGAAACACAGACAGTGTGGACCAGAGGACTACAGGCAGATGAGAAAATGGACCAGAGTCCACTGTACAAGCACACCTTGGGTAGTGTTTGTCCTACAATTCTGAGCGCCTTGGGCACTTTTACCCCTTAAAAGACCAGGGCGGGGGCCCTTGCTGTGGTGTGGTGAGTAAAGCTGCCACCTGCAGTGCCAGCGTCCCACATGGGCGCTGCTTCAAGTCCCGGGTGCTCCACTTCCGATCCAGCTCTCTGTTATGGCCTGGGAAATCAGAAGATGGCCCAAGTGCTTAGGCCCCTGAACCCACATGGGAGACCTGGAGGAGGCTCCTGGTTCCTGGCTCCCGGCTCCTGGCTCTGGATCAGCGCAACGCAGGCTGTTGCAGCCATGTGGGGAGTGAGCCAACGGATGGAGGACTCTCTCTGTCTCTCTCTCTGTCTCTCTCTCTGCCACTGCCTCTGTAACACTGCCTTTCAAATAAATAAATAAAATCTTAAAAAAAAAAAAAGACGACCAGGGTAGGCAAGAAGGGTCTCTGATGAATAGGCTCCTCTCCATGCAGGGCCCCCGGAGAACGCAAATGTCGGGGGAAAAAGCAGGGACGTCCCAGGCAGGGGCTGATTCTCTCCTGGATCACAGGAAATCTGCACTCTCTGTAGATGGGGCCTTTGTCACCTTCCTGCAGACCCAGGAGTTTCCAGGACAATTCCACCCTCAGCCTGCAGGAGATTCAGAGGCTTCAGCTGAGCCTCAGGCCCTGCTTTGGTGTCTTCGTTCATCCTGCAGCTGGGAGGGTCCCTGCTGCAGGGACCAGACCGCACCTCACCTCAGAGCATTTGCTCCAAGCCCAGGCGCTCACAGGGAGCCCGGGTGCCCCGAGGAATTCTGGGAAGGCAGTCTTTGCTGGGGTCAGTTATTGTGGCTCTGGGGGGTGTGGCCAGAGGGTGTTCCAAGGCCGTGGACCCAGCCCATGTGTGGCCTGACTGTAGCTGTCTGGAGGAGTAGCATCCTGCGCGGAGGCCGGGTAAGAAGGGAAGTCCTGGAACTGTCCCCACTCTGTCCTTTCCCCCAATGGAACTTGTGCCAGGAAGCAAGATTGCACCTAAGTCTGCTGGGGGCTTCCCGGTACCCAGAAAGGCAGGGTCAAGTTCAGTCTTCCCCCAGGAAAAATTCCAGTCCAGGGACTGCAGTCCTCATGTTCATCCTACTGTGATCCCAGGAAGCCAAGGGCAATGCTGGCCTAGGAGTTCCTGGCTCATTCCCAGGCATGACTTCATTTAAGAGAAGAAATCTTCTGGAATAGCCTAAAAAATGTCAACTCCTATCTCTTTCCTTAAGGCGTCCGTATCAAACTCTGTTTAAATATATATATATATATATATATATATATATATATATGGAGAGGCTTCTAAGGCAGAAGGCCAGGTAATCCTGGGTCTACCCTGAGACAGGTCCACAATGAAATGCCAGCGACACTTTTGGAAGCAAGGGCCCTGAGTCCGGTGTGCCTGATGACACACTGACAGATGACTCAGTGAAGCGACTTGTATCACGGAAACTGCTGGTGCTGCGAGCACTGTGCTTTATCGTGTGGCCGGGAGATTGAGACAAACAGCCTCATAAACGAGCATGGCAGAGGGGAGTGGGAAGAGCAGGGAGGGAGTGGACCCAGCTGGAAACCAGCCTGGGCCACTGGTGCTGGCGTGATGGGAGCGAGGGGAGGGACTGTGTTTAGGGCCGCAGAGCGTGACGGAAGGCAGAGGGTGTCACCGTGCTCCAGGCAAGCATGGGGACACTGTGATGGGGAACATCCTGTTTGGTCAGTATTTTCAGTTGTGGTTTTTGTTAAAAACAAAACAAAACAAAAAAACTAACCTTTATGCTAAAAGGAGTTCTCCTGGGAATCGTCTTTGGGGGGAATTCTGATAGTTACAGTATTTATGGGAAGGGATATCAGTAGCAAACCAATCTTGTCTATAGGGGCACAAGGAACTAAGGCCAAAAGAAAGCCTGGTTTCAACCAACATTTTCAGACTATCCATTTAGTTCCGGGCACGTCACACAGGTTAATTTCAGGGGCCACCTGTACTTGTGTCATGAGCACACAATATCCCAAGTCTTGCCTTCCAAAGATGTCTATTGCTAGGTAGATATCTAAGACTCCTCTTGTTGACAGGAAACAGCACTGCTCAGCGTACGGATTGAAGAATCCCCTGTACGTGGTAATAGTGTTGGACTCTGGAACCTCAAGGAAAGATGATAGGAATGAGTGAAAGAGATAAAGCTGAGAGGGAGGCCGGCGCCGCGGCTCACTAGGCTAATCCTCCACCTTGCGGCGCCGGTACCCCGGGTTCTAGTCCCGGTCGGGGGCGCTGGATTCTGTCCCGGTTGCCCCTCTTCCAGGCCAGCTCTCTGCTGTGGCCAGGGAGTGCAGTGGAGGATGGCCCAAGTGCTTGGGCCCTGCACCCCATGGGAGACCAGGAGAAGTACCTGGCTCCTGGCTTCGGATCAGCGCGGTGTGCCGGCCACAGCGCACCGGCTGCGGTGGCCATTGGAGGGTGAATCAACAGCAAAGGAAGACCTTTGTCTCTGTCTCTCTCTCTCACTGTCCACTCTGCCTGTCCAAAAAAAAAAAAAAAAAAAAAGCTGAGAGGGGTGGCTGTGTGCTCTCTGCTTGCAGTACAGGAGGAGAGATTGGTAGGGCAAGCGACAATTACAACCCCATGCAGCCAAGTGTTTAAACAGTGCTGGACACTGCATTTTGGAGCCCTAAGCAAATGACAAATCACAGAGGGAGCAGGGAGGTGGAAGATGAGAGAAGGAGAGTTGGGCAGTTGTAGCAGGCTTTGTGAAACTGGTAGCAGGAAAGGGACAGGGGCATTCAAGAGAGGGTGCAGAGTGGGCACAGGTGTGGAAGGAGCAGGCTATCTACAGGGAAGAATGGGAAGCACTGTGCCCCGGGGGTGGTGTTGCAGTGTGGGGGGCTGGAGCTGGACAGGGAGGGGGAAGACAGATTAACAAGGGCCTTGTGTGCCCAGTTGGGGAGCCAGGGCTTCATCCTGTAGGTTACTGGGGAGTCGCAGAGGGTTTTGAACAGGAAGTTGCGCATTTTCTTTGATTTGTTGGACCGCCACTGAGTAGTCTTCCTTCCTTACCAGTCTGGGACTGTAAATGAAGTTGCATTGGTAGTGAGAGCATGGCTTTGCTCCTGCGATTTCATTTGCCCCTCCCACCTGCCGCACTACAGGAACCCAATCTTTAAGGACTGCACCTCAACCAGGACATCTTAGGGAGGCCTTGGGCTGGGAGGGCATTCCTGTCCATTATTCCTGGGCCTCTCACTGCCCAGCCATTCAAGTCTTGGCCTGCCATTTGCCCCTTTTGCTTTGTACGGGACTCCTTGCCCCCACCCAGACTCCTGTGCCCCCCTCTCTTCTGCAGGTGTGAGAGTTGCCTTTCTAAATTCTGTCCTGCTCACTCATCTTTATCTCTCAGCCCATGCCTATCAGTTCTTGCAGCTCCTAAGTCCAGAGCCATCACCACGTAGAGGATTCTTCAGCCAGCGGGCTGGAAGATGCTGCGTCCAATCAACAAGAGGAACCTTAAACATCATAGGCCGCGCAGGGTCACTCAGGCCTACAGGTGTCACAGGATCTCGTCGAACTTCTGTAGTTCGAGACCTGTTCTTTTCTTCCCAGAGCACAAGGACAATTTGAAACTTGTTTTTAAGGAAACATTTTCAGGTTCACTGTCCTGTTGGAAGTTTGTGACCCACCCCCAGGTCAGGTTATCAGTATAAATTTGTGATTGGGTTTAAGCAAATAAATTCTCAGAAAATCAGAATGATTTTAGAAAACAGATTGGATTCTAGAAGATTTTTTCATTGTGAGTGCTGTGCCTCTCTCCTTCCTAAAGATCTATTTATTTATTTGAAAGGATGATAGAGAGAGAGAGAGAGAGAGGAGGGAAAGATCTTCCATCAGTTGGTTCCCTCCTCAAATGGCCTCAACAGCCAGAGCTGGGCCAAACTGAAGGCAGGGGCCAGGTACTCCATCCTGGTTTCTTATGCAGGTGGCAGGGGCACAAGCACTTGGGCCATCCTTTGCTGTCTTTCCAGGCACATTAGCAGGGGGCTGGATCAGAAGCCAAGCCAGCACCCATGTCTCAGGCAGAGGCTTAACTCCCCACCCCGCAACGCCAGCCCTATGCCTCTCTTCCTTATTGCCAGTAACTATGCAAAGGGATCAGGGGACACAGTGGATACAGATGGGTTCTAGAATAGTCGTAGTATAGTTGGCCATCTATACTGTGGATTGAAAACTCTAGTAAAAGAATTTGTACTGAGTGTGCACAGATTTTTTTCTCTTGTAATTATTCCCTAAATAAGATAGTACAACCATTGACCTATCCATAACATTGTATTAGGCATAAGCCATCTGGAGATAATTTGAAATATCTTGGAGGATATGAGTAGGTTATAGAAAAATATTATGCCATTTTATGCAAGGGGCTTGAGGGGCCTCAGATTCTGGTGCCTGTGGGTTAGGGGGCTTTCCTGGAACCAATGCCTTGAGACAACTGCAGTTTATTTATTTTGTAATATGTAAAAAAAAATTTTATTTGAGAGGCAGACATACACACATAGAGGGGGAGGGAGGGAGGGAGGGAGACGGGGCGGGGGGAGAGAGAGAGGGAGAGAGAGAGATTCTATCCAGTGGTACACTCCTCAGTACCAGACGTCTCTGCTCTTTCTATTTCTAGGCAGAGTAGGCAGTGTGGCTACCAGAACCCCAAGATCCTCCCCAAGCTGAAGTGCCAGTGCTTCTGGGTGGGCATGGGTGGGGTGCTCCTGGTGCTGAGGCTGGATGGTGCTCCGTGAAGGAGGCCTCTGTCCCCCCGTGCATCAGCAGAGCTGGCGGTCATGGGGTCTCCGTAGCTGACTGGCCACCAAGAGAAGTGAAGCCTCCTTAGCCATCAGCCCTCCATTTTCATGTAAACAAAACTTTCAATTATCAAAAGCTTGACATGAAAACTTTAGTAATTAAATCAAGTTAATTTTAAAATGAAAGGGGCTGGCGCAGTGGCTCACTTGGTTAATCCTCTGCCTGCAACGCTGGCATCCCATATGGGTACCAGGTTCTAGTCCCGGCTGCTCCTCTTCCAGTTCAGCTCTTTGCTGTGGCCCGGGAGGGCAGTGGAGGATGGCCCAAGTGCTTGGGTCTCTGCACCGGCATGGGAGACCAGGAAGAAACACCTGGTTCCTGGCTTTGGATCGGCACAGTGCCAGCTGTAGCGGCCATTTGGGGGGTGAACCAACGAAAGGAAGACCTTTCTCTCTGTCTCTTTCTCTCACTAACTCTACCTGTCAAATAAATTTAAGAAAAAAAAAAAGAGAAAAGAAATTGCCTTCCTATGGACACAATTCTTTTTGCCCATTCTCCTTTAGTCTTAGCCACGTTGTGCATGTGTCAAAGAATTACAACTGAAAGTCTACAACGTGTAGGCTGGGTTTTTATTCCACAGTATGTCATATGCATCATTCGTGCTGCTGTGTGGTTTTCATAATTATTTTTAGGACTTTATGACATGTACCCTTTGAATTACCATCCCAATCATTATGCAATCATTCTCTGTTAAAACACATTTCGTTCATTTTCTACCTGTGGCTGTGACGGTGACTGCTGTATGAATGTTCTGGTATTTATGGTCAGTTTCTTCTATTAAATTCTTCTTTTACATCAAATCCAAGAGGTAGGTTTACTGCATTGAAAGGTATAAATATTTTTATATTTAATGTATGTTAGCTTGCGAAAGCATCCAACTGATTTGCAGTGTTACCAGCTGTGTCTAATGGTACCATTTCTCCATTTCTTTCCCACCTTTTCTCATACCAGCTATTGCCATTAAAAATGTGTATTAAGTTTTGTGGATGAAACAGGACCCCACAAATGCTGCAATTACATTTCTTGGGTTATTACTATTAGTTGGATTATTATTATTACATTACTTGCATTATTACTATCTTCCCTCTATCTCACCAGTGAGGCCAGGAACCTACAATCCACTAAGCTCTGCTAGCCTTAAGTTTCTAACACATCCCCACAAACCCTAATCAAGTCCCAAGTCTATTCTCACTGATTTTTTTTTAAGATTTATTTTATGTATTTGAAAGGCAGAGTGACACACACACACACACACACACAATCTTTCATCCACTGGTTCACTCCCTCAGCAGCCATGGTGATTGCAGGAGAGCCAGGCCAAAGCCCAAGTACTTGAACAATCAAATGCTACTCTCAGGGTGTGCATTAATAGGAAGTTGAAATGTGTCACAGAGCCAGGATTTGAACCAGGCAGTCCAATATGGAATCTGGACATCCCAAGGGGAGTGAAAGAAAAAAAAAAGATTTACTTATTTATTTGAAAGGAAGAGTTACAGAGAGAAGGGCAGAGAGAGAGAGAGAGAGAGAGAGAGAGAGAGAGAATCTTTGATCTGCTAATTCCCTCACCAAACGGTTGCAACATCTGGCACTGGGCCATACTGAAGCAAGGACCCAGGAACTCCATTCAGGTCTCCCACATGGGTGGCAGGGGCCCAAGTACTCAGGCCATCTTTCAATACTTTCCCAGGCACATTAGCAGGGAGCAGGATGGGAAGCAGAGCAGCCAGGACTGGAACCTGTATTCATATGGGATGCTGGCATTGCAGGTGGCAGTTTAACCCACTGTGCCACAATGCCAGTCTCCCAAGTGGCAGTTTAACCACTGTGCCAAATACCAAATGGAGAATTTTGAACTGAGAAGAAACAGGTTCTGATTTATGTTTCAGAGGGATTCATGTTTCACTCTGGGTGCTGTGTTGGGAATAGAATTGTAGGAGGCCAAGTTTCAATCATTAGAAAGTTTCTGGAGGAGTCGGTGCTGTGGTGTAGCACGTTAGGCTACCGCCTGCAGTGCTGGCATACCATATTGGTGCTAGTTTGAGACCCAGCTGCCCCACTTCCAATCCAGCTCCCTGCTAATGTGCCTGGGAAAGCAGCAGAAGATGGCCCAAGTCCTGGGGCTCCTGCACCCATGTAAAGGATCTGGAAGAAGCTCTTGGCTCCTGGCTTCGGACTGGCCCAGCTCCGGCTATTGTGGCCATTTGGGGAGTGAATCAGAGGATGAAAGACCTCTCTCCCTGGCTCTTCCTCTCTCTCTGTAACTCTGCCTTCCAAATAAATGAATAAATCTTTAAAAGAAAAAGTTTCTAGAGTAACCCAGGAAGAGTTGACTGTTGCTTGGATTGGTCCCGGAGGTGTTGAGAAATGGTTGGATGCATAGTCGGTCAAGAACCCCGGGCATTTTCTTAGGCAGCAGGTGTGCTGTGTGTGGGAAAGAAGGCAAGAATGACTCCTTTCCTTATATTCACCTTAAAGGAACTCCTTCCACTTAGGAAGATGTGAGAGACGGTGGCAGAATCTATAATCCAGCTGCTTGGTTTATACTTCATTCTACACAGGCTTTACGTGGAGGGAAGATTCACTTTTTTTTTTTTTTTTTGACAGCCAGAGTGGACAGTGAGAGAGAGAGACAGAGAGAAAGGTCTTCCTTTTGCCGTTGGTTCACCCTCCAATGGCCGCTGCGGCCGGCGCGCTGTGCTGATCCGAAGCCAGGAGCCAGGTACTTATCCCGGTCTCCCATCTGGTGCAGGGCCCAAGCACTTGGGCCATCCTCCACTGCACTCCCTGGCCACAGCAGAGAGCTGGCCTGGAAGAGGGGCAACTGGGACAGAATCCGGCACGCCGACCGGGACTAGAACCCGGTGTGCCGGCACCGCTAGGTGGATGATTAGCCTAGTGAGCCACGGCGCCGGCCAAGATTCACTTTTATCCTTGTTTGCTTGTGAGCACTTCAGTTCTGAAGAATCAGCCAGGGAAAGCTGTGGGGGAAAATGCTAGATGTCTACAGTAGTGTGCCCCTCCCCCCCAACACACAGAGTGTGGAGCAGCTTGGGCAGGAAGCAGTGGCTGCTCCCCTGGGACCAGGCGTGGGCTGAGGGGAAGTAAGTGGGTGGTCCACTTCCAGGTGACTGTCTCATGGAGAAGGAGGCACTTTCCCCTCTGGGATTTCTCTTTTCTTATCCCATTAGCTCAAGCACCAATGTTAGATATATCTAGGACTCCGTTTTGACCATGCACGTGAGAACTATGGAGCAGTAGGTAGAGGAACCAAGGTTCTGGATAAACTTGGGGAACAAAGCTGCCTCCCCTCTTCCTCAGAACTGAAATGTGAGATGAAAATATGATTTCATTTTATTGTGAAAAAGACATAGAGACCATACACTTACACACACACACACAGAGAAAGAGACAGGCAGAGAGAGAGAGAGAGACAGAGAGAGAGAGAGAGAGAGAGATGGAGAATGAGAGAGCTTATATCCACTGGTTCACTCCAAACGCTTGCAATGGCTGGGGCTAGGCTGGGCTGAAGCCAGGATCACTTTATCCAGTTCTCCTAGGTGGGTGGCAGGAAAACAGTGAATTGAGCCATCACTGCTGTCTCCTAGGGTCTGCATTAGCAGGAGGCTGGAATCAGGATCCAGGGCTGAAATTCAAGCCCAGGCACTTTGATGTGGAATACAGTGTTTAAACTATTCAAATTGGCATTTGAACATTCAGACTAAATTCCCTCGCCAGGAAATGTCATCTTTCAAAGCCAGTTGCTTGAGACTCTTTTCATTATGGCAAGTTTAGCTTTTACCATAATAAAAAAGCCAATTCCAAAACAAACATACAAAAAGAAAGAAAATCACAACGTATAAAATGACATATCTCCACTAGGGAATGAAGTCTGAAGGACTGAAAACTTACAGTGAGTGGAAGACGCAAAAGACCAAGGACCAAGGGCCCTCCAGTGCCTGGAAGCAAGCTGGCCATGATCTGGAGGTGGGGATCATGGGTACAGATTTATATTGATAACAGTGAGTAGAAAGACATCAGGTGAAGCAGAGGTTAGACCACTGGCATGTTAAGGTAGGGAGATTTGTCCCTGTAGAAGATGAGCACGCACTGGGAAGCGAGAGTGGGTGCCGAGGACCAAGTGTGGGCCTGTAGAGCAAGTTGTTCCATCTCAGAGAAGGCAAGGCCTCAAGAAATCATCCCGGGGGAAAGACACTCTGAGGAGGTGGGCGGGAACGATGCAGTAGGTCTTTCGCAAAATACGTCTTTTATTGGCCATGCACTGACCTCCATCTATGCCAAGGGAGGGGGAGAAAGACACCTAACAACCGTCCCCATTAAAGTTAATGGGGAATCCCCTATAAAGTCGAAGGGCAGACTATGGTGTGATGGATGGCTCTGATTATTTCATGGGGCTTCCAAAAGATAAATAAGGCTCTTAAGGGACATATTTATTGGCGAGCAATTTATATCCGTGTACGTACCATCAGCTGGAAGGTAATTGCTGAGGATGAGGTGGGAAAAGCGTACCACGGTTGACTCCAGCTGGCGCTGCACCCGTGGGAATGCAGTAAATAATTGCTCAAGCACAATGAATACAAATTGGCGCACTGGGTGAATACTTCCCAGGGAAACCCACGTGCATCTCCTCACTCTCCTTAAGGACCCTGGCGATCGGAGGAAGCAGCAAGGTTCCCCTTGAAGACTGCTTTGAAGTGGTGGTGGGGGGCTGATGTCTTCGGCAGGAGGAAAGGAGCCAGGCCCAGTACTCCGGGGTCCTGTCAGGGTATCCAGGTGGAGAGACTGGACTTGCTTCTTCTCTACAGCTCTTTGGGCGAGTCTGTGGCTGGAGGAGCTTTGCCTGGGACCCTTCTCTGCATCTCCCATGCTTTGTCATTCCATGGGGACATTGCTGTAGTGTCATTCCTCACTCACCCGCCTCAGACTACACCTTAGTCTCCTGTGCTTTGACTTTCATGTCAACACTCAGCAACAGCTGCTCTTGCTATTTCTGTGTAGTGGCGTGGTCCATAGATGTAGGAAGAAGGTTCAAATCCTGGCCATGCCATGTGTTAGCTTATGATGTTGGGTGCGGTGTTCTCACTTGTAAAATGAAGGTAGCATTTATGGGGAGAGTTGGTATTAGCACCATGGTTTGGATTTTGATGTTTCTCCAAAGGTTCAGTTCTGGAGCCCTCCCCCCACCCCATGTCTTTAGGCATTATCCTCAAGAAGAGTTAGCTGCAATGGTCACATTGACCACAAAAGACCACTCTGCTTCTGCCATTCCTTGGGGGTGTGCAACGGTGGGTAAGACGAGTAGTTAAAGACTGTGGCCCTTGGCGTGGGCATTTGGCCTGGTCAGGGTAAGATGCCTGTGTCCAGCTTGGAGTGTCTGGGCTTGAGTACAGGCTCTGGCTCTGGAATCCAGCTTCCTGCCAGTGAACACCCTGGGATGCACTGGTGATGGCTCGAGTGATTGAGTCCCTACCGTCTACGGGGGAGGCTTGGGTTGAATTACCACTCCCAGATTCAGTTTGTTGGCCTTTGTGGAGAGAAGCAGCAGATGAGAATCCTGCCTGCCTGCCTCACTGCTTCTCAGGTTAAAAGGAACCAAGAAACAAAAGAAACTACTGTGGCACCGACAAATCTAGGCTTGATGCTTGATGCTGAGTAGTTGTTGGGCTTAACCTCCTTGAGTCTCTGTTTTCTCATCAGCAGAATGGGGGCAGGGGTGCTTGCTCCATAGGGTCACTGTTAGGATTAAAGGAGAAGGCAAGTGTAAGGGCCCCCTTCATTGTAGGATTGTTGTGAAGAGGGGAGAACCATGGAGACGTGGGTTCTCATGTAACTCACAAACTCAGAAAAGGTGTTTCCTACCACTTGAATGGGGAGACCCCTTGACAGCGATGGCCTCGCTTAGCATTGTCTCAGAGCCATCAGAGGAGGCCCAGGACAAGCAGGCCTGCCTTTGGCTTCAGAAGTCACCAGCCTGGCGGTGTGTCCTGCCTCTGAAGGCTTAGCTGATGTCCTGGTCCAGACAGGGCCGTCCACTTGGCAAACTTCTGCTCGTTGCGCTGGTGATGCACTGCTCCGTGTATTTTTCCTGTTTTTGAGCCCAGAAATGATCATGTTGGTGGCCTGGACATGTGTCTTCCTCACACAAGGACACGCCAGTGGAGAATGGTTTGTTCTTCAGCACCCAGTTTCCGCCCAGTCCCCACCCCTCGGCATTGCCCTAATTCCTGTGGGTCAGCTCCCCGAGCCCCGGGGTGTGGATCTGTGTCTGTCAGAAGCCCGATTGAGGGTTGGGAAAGCTCGTTGGGGATGTGATGACAACCACAGGCAGAGGCCTGGAGTTGTGGCTGCTGTTACTTTTCATAGACTGTTCCCAGGAGGCCTCCGCCCTCAGCAGTTGCCAATATCTGTTAAAATGGCTCACATTTCCCCATGGCTCTTGAAACTTTAAAGGGGAAAAACACTTAAGCTTTGGTCATACTCTTTGTCACCCACGCCCCCGCATCATTCCATACTCTTCCAGAATTTTTGTACACATGCACACACACTGATACATATGTATATATAATGTATGTATAATGTGTGTGTATATATATATACATATGTATATATATTGATCCTCTGTGTATATGAAGAGAGAATGCATATATGTAAAATGGGATCATACTGAGTATTAGTGTTTTCCCCTTAATATATAATAAACATCTTCCTTGATCAGTAAACCTTTAATTACAAAGCCAATGCATATGGGATTTATTTGGCAGTGTTTTGTTCTTAATAATTTTTTTTATTTCAAATTTTGATTAATTTTTATTCACAAATTTTATTAATTTTTATTTCAGTGTTTGAAAAGGGAGCTCTTCCATTTGCTCATTTGCCTCCAGATGCCTGCAAAAGCTCTAGGCCAGGCTGAAGCCAGGAGTCTGGAACTCAGCCCAGCTCTCCCACATGGGTAGCAGGAGCCTACATACTTGAGCCATCATCTGCTGCCTCCCAGGGTGCATATCAGCAGGAAGCTGGACTGGAAGTGGAGCTGGGCCTGGAAGCTACCCACTGCCACATGGTGTGTGCCAAGTGATGTCTTAACTGCTCTACCAATATACAACACTAATGTACTCACCCATCAGTGTTTGAAAGACTGACATTGGAACACCTTAAGGAGTGGCATAAATGCTCCAATCCCTGATTGTTCCTGGAGATACTGAAGTTGTCTAAGTTTCATATTGTTGTTTACAATTACTATTATCCTACCATATCAATCTCTCTCAGTGGAGGAATTTTGGCTAGTTTGGGCCAGATGATTTCCTGTCTCCTGGGACAATTCTGTACATGTCAGGACTTTCAGCACTCTTGGCCTCCACCACTTCAATGCCAGGAGTACGTGGGGGTCTAGGTGACAACAAGAATTGACCCAAATGAGCCATCTCTTCCTGATCTGGGCTGCTGCTCAGATCACCGTAGATTTTTCCTTCATGGATACAAATGTGTTTAAGTATGATGACTGTTACATTCTAGTCTACCTGGGACCATCCCAGGAAATTTCATTGTTCAGGTGTATTCCTTAATAGAACACCCTTTCGCTCTTAGCGCATCCCTGTTTGGGGATAAGCCAACTGGTTACCTCGTAGCAGTACAAGGTCCTGCTTTAGAAAAGACTGGACTTGTAGGGTTCTGCCCAGGTGAGACTAAATGTGCTAAAGATGCGAAGCGTTCCCTCCCACAGTTAACCTGTTGATCACGTGACAAATGGCTTCTAGTAGAGTTTGCATGGGCAGATTCTACTCTCGGCTCTAGAGCCGGAGCCGAACATCAGGGCAGTCAATGCCGGAGGCATGCTATAAAAACAATGGGGGCATTAGTTCATTTTCTGTTACTATCATGAAATACCTGAGGTGGGGTGCCTTATCAAGCTCGCAGTTTTGGAGGTTCAGAGGCATGGTGCTGGCTTCTGCTCAGCTTCAATGAAGGCCCTCCGGCCACATCACAACAAGGATGGATCACATGACAAGCAGAACACTAGGGGGACTGAGGGTGGACCAGGCTTATTCTTTTCATAACAACCCTCTTGCGTGAGCTACCTTAGGGTCCCTCAAGAGCTGCCCTACTCTCATCCAGAGATAGTGCTCCCAGTGACATTGCACTGGGCTCACCTTTTAAAGGTCCTCCACTTCCCAGCACCAGGTCATCGAGGATCAAGTTTCCAACAGGTGAATCTAGAGGCACAAACCATATCCAAACTCTATCAGTGGCTGACAAGTGGCATAAGGCCACAGTTAGGCTGGAGAGACGGGATATCTGATGACTCCTTAGCTTCAAGAAAACCCAGAGTGACATCATTATCACTGAAAATGCACACTCTAAAGAGGCATTAACATTAAGAAACCAAGACCCAGAAGAAATACAAGAGGCTAAAATACACATGAAAAAAATGCTCGCTTGTCGCTCCCCCTCTTCGTGGAGGAACGACACTAAACCCTGCCTAGGCTTCATATCCGAGTCACGGCACCATTATGTCGCTCCCCCTCTTCATGGAGGAACGACACTAAACCCTGCCTAGGCTTCATATCCGAGTCACAGCACCATTATGTCGCTCCCCGTCTTCGTGGAGGAACGACACAGGACCCTGCGCTGTTCTTTCGTCTGCTCGGCCCTCCCCGGGTTTGCTGCTGGTTCTTCCCGGGTTGGCTACTGTCCCTTCCACCTCCGTGGAAGGGCGGTTCCCCCTGGCCACTTTCCCCACTTCCGCAGGGGAGCGGCACACCGCCGGCCGGCTCTCTCGGGGGCTGCACAGGTGTTCCTTCAGATAGATGTTCCTCTTAGATGTTCCTGGTGCATGTTGTCTCTCTCCTCCTTTATAGTCCTCTTCCGCCAATCCCAACTCTGCTACCCACACGCCGAGTACGCTGCTCTCCTCCAATCAGGAGCAGGTCCTGCTGTTTATTGGTTGAACTGGAGGCAGCTGTGTAGAAGCTGTTTCTCCCTTCTCAGCGCCATATTGTGGGAGAGCAGATGCATAGAATAAGTCTTAATTCCAGTAACTTAGTCTAGTCCGAGTTGCTCCCCACACTCGCTATCACTAGCCATCAGGGAAATGCAAATAAAAACCACAATGCGGTGTCATCTCACTCCATTTACAGTGGCCTTTATCACAAAACAAAACAAAACAAAACAAACAACAACAAAAACCAAGATGTGGGTGTTGTGGTCCAGCAGGTTAAGCCGCCACTTGGGGTGCCTGCCTACCATATCACCCATATCAGAGTGCCTGGAACTGAGTCCTGCCCCTGCTTCCTGCTGGTATATATCCTGGGAGGCGGCAGATGATGGCCCAAGGACTTGGGTCCATGCCATCCATGTGGGAGACCTGGATGGAGTTGCAGGCTCCTGGCTTCAGCCTGGCCCAACCCTGGATGTTACAGGGATTTGGGGAGTGAACCAGCAGATCGGAGATTCACTCTCACTCTTGCTCTGTCTTTTGAATAAAGGAACATAAATAAATAAGCTTTAAAAAACAAATGCTGGAGAGGATGTAGAGGAGGAAATGGAATCCTACGAAATTGTTGATGGGAATGCAAATTAATAGAGCCAGTACAGAAAACGGTATGGAGATTCCTTAAAAAACTAAAAATAGATCTACCAGATGATCCAGTGATCTCACTTACGGGAATATATCCAAAGAAATGAAGTCAGCATATGAACAATACTTGCACTCCCATATTTATTACAGCACTATTCACAATAGCAAAGATAGGGAATCAACTTAGATGTTCATCAATGAGTGAATGGATAAAGAAAATATGATATATATGGAATATTACTAAGCCATAAGAAAGAATGCAATCCTGATGTTTACAACAAAATGGATGGAATTGGACATCATTATGCTAAGTGAAATAAACTAGCCATGGAAAGACAAATCCCAAGTGTTTCCTCTCCTATGTGGAAGCTTATGTATATAGCAAAAAATATAGTATGTAGTTCATATTTATAAATGCTGTCTTCACTGAATTATATTCCCTTTCATAATCATATACCCTTCTTTCTTCACTTTGTGTCTTTGTCATGAATCCCACATTATGTGATATTAATATATTCACATCTCTGCTTTAAAACAAACTATGTATATGTATACGTATTTACATTAGAAGCAAATAGGACAAAATGGTAAAAAATGTTAGATCTGCTCATTTAACTCTATAGCTTTTGGTATTATTTGAAATATTTAAAAATAGAACACAAAATCAAAACAAAACAAAACAAATGCAATGAGGCGGATCTTTATTTACTGATATGGAAAACTGATTTAATAAGAACAAAGCAAGGGTCCTAGTATGACCTTTCTGTGTAAAGTTAAATAAATGATATGTATATGCTAGCATATGTATTAAGAAGGTTAACAGATATATTATATATATACACATATATGAATATACTGAATTATTGAATTGTACACTTGAAAAGGTGTAAAATTTAAAAGGGTGAATTTTATAGTATATTAATTATATCTCAATTAAGCTGTTACTACCAACAAAAGAAACCAGGGCCCTGACAAGGGCAGGAAGTGGAAGCTCAGGGTGTGAAGTATGAAAGGTCTTGCTGTCTGTCTCACCTGCGAGGCTTGCATTTCCCCCGTGTGTCCATAAGTGAGGGGTCAGCTTGCTCGGGATCCTGTGCTCAGCCTGCTAAGAGGCAGAAGCTGAACCCAGGGCTCCTAGGTCTTGGGCCAGAGCTCTTCACTTGATTCTATTTGCCTTGCCTTGCCTCCATTCCCTCCTAATAAGCACAAACCTCCACTCTCTCCTGTGCATCTGAAAGTTGAAACTGGGTTGGAAGTACCAGACTTCTCTAAGAGAGGGCCCCAGAGGCTCTGGGCAAGGGGCATTCAGCAGTCACTTAAAAAGCACATGCATAGTGGAGTGAGACCCTTCTGTGGGCTGCGGTGAGAAGTTGATTCTGTTGTATTTGACCTTGGGCACCTGCTAGTCATGACCAGAGGATGCTCTGTTCAGTCTGGCCTTGGGAGAGCTTTACTGCAGGAACCGCACCTGGGCAGCAGCTGGTTATCTGGGATGTGGAACAGAATTCAACTTAGTCCTGCTAAGCGCAGAAGAGTCGGCTCTTAGTGTGGAAGGTGGTTTGGGCTGAGCTGTCTGTGGACCCTACTTCTGCCTGATGCTGTTTCTAGATGGATCTTGAAGTGTTCCAAGCGGGCCCCATGCAGGAAATGTGTCCTGAGTTGAGTTCGAAGGTTCTTGCTATTGTTTATTCTTATTTTAGGCCTTTGATAGGGTTGGAGCTCCTTTCAAGAGACCTGTTGGCTACTCCTTGTGGGCAGCTCTGTTGATTAACATACGGTTTGCTGTGTTGGATCCAATGAGTCCCTGACATCATGACAATCGGGAAGAGCACAGACTTTACAGGAGGTGGTACCTTTCCTTCTGTCAAGTTTCTCAAACATCCTTTCTGAACCAGCTCATCCAAGCTTGCCTCAGACTGCAGCTCTGCACCAGGAGAGGCGTGTTTTGCTCTAGAATGTTCAAAATTAAGACTAGTTTGAACAGAGGCGACAGGAAACACTTTGGGGATCAATGTAAGTGAATATACAATATCGATAGAGACCATGCTGTTATTTATTGGGCTTTGTGCACTAGATCTGTGCTAAGTACTTCCATGAACTACCTCCTTTGATCTTTGCAACTCCCCTGTAATGTATACATTAGTAATTCCATCATTTTTTTTTTTTTTGACAGGCAGAGTGGACAGTGAGAGAGAGAGACAGAGAGAAAGGTCTTCCTTTGCCATTGGTTCACCCTCCAATGGCCGCCGCGGCCGGCGCGCTGCAGTCGGCGCACCGCGCTGATCCGATGGCAGGAGCCAGGAGCCAGGTGCTTTTCCTGGTCTCCCATGGGGTGCAGGGCCCAAGCACCTGGGCCATCCTCCACTGCACTCCCTGGCCACAGCAGAGGGCTGGCCTGGAAGAGGGGCAACCGGGACAGAATCCGGCACCCCGACCGGGACTAGAACCCGGTGTGCCGGCACCGCAAGGTGGAGGATTAGCCTAGTGAGCCGCGGTGCCGGCAATTCCATCATTTTTACAGAGTATAATATTGAGGCTAAATGGAAGAGCTTCAGGTCAGAGCCTGACTTTACCTGTAGCCTTTTACTGGGGGAAGTACCCCATTCACCCAACCTCTCTGAGCCATTTAGATTCCCTGTGTCTCTCCTTACCAGGGATACAAGAGGAGTTACAGAGAAATCTCTGGCCCTGAAGTCAGAAGATCTGCATTTGTGTGGTAACATCAGCATCAGCCTTGTCCATATTAAAGTTTATCACGGGGATCAAATGCTACTGTGTACATGAGTAAGGGCTTTATAATTGTATGTTGTAATGGCTTTTTATAAAAGTTTACTCTTGCGTACGCATACATACCTGTTTCTACTTGTCTGTATGCAACACAAAACACCCCTTCCCCCCCCCCCCCCACACACATACACACTTCCAACACTGGTAGGCTTCTATCAAGTTGCTCACAGGTGGACAAGCCATCATCTGCATGTTACAAATGAGTAAAATGGTGTTCAGAAGTAGCTCTCTTTGTACTTTTCCCGAGGACTAGCAGAATGATTTTGAAGTTTAAAGGCCAAGGACTCAAGGGTAGGCAGAGACCAAAAGAGCCTCAAGGTTGAAAGGCAACATTGGAATGCTGGGGAGATCCTGTGGGAGGGGGGCACACTGAAGCCAGAAAGATGAAGTGGCTGAGGGGAGCAGGAAGGGAAGGCTCCAGGTGTCTGGACAGTGCTATCTGCAAGGTGGGTACTCAGAGAGCTTCACCACCCAAGACAACCTGATGCTCTTTCTTCACACGCACTCATATTTCTTTCTGTACACAATGTACAGTGTTCTGTGGTTCGTGATTGTGGGCTGTTGGATTTGATTGTGCTCAAGAGGCTGGCTTCAGAGTATATGTTTGAGGTCCCCAAGACTAGGAAGTGGTCCAGCAGGGGGACTGCATGGTTCCTCGGCTTAGATGATTTTTTTTTGACAGGCAGAGTGGACAGTGAGAGAGAGAGACAGAGAGAAAGGTCTTCCTTTGACGTTGGTTCATCCTCCAATGGCTGCCGTGGCCAGCGCACCGCGCTGATCCGATGGCAGGAGCCAGGTGCTTCTCCTTTTCTCCCATGGGGTGCAGGGCCCAAGTACTTGGTCCATCCTCCACTGCACTCCCTGGCCACAGCAGAGAGCTGGCCTGGAAGAGGGGCAACCGGGACAGAATCCGGTGCCCCGACCGGGACTAGAACCCGGTGTGCCGGTGCCACAAGGCAGAGGATTAGCCTAGTGAGCTGCGGCGCCGGCCCCCTCGGCTTAGATGAAAGAGACCCAGGTGAAGATTTGATCCCTTAAGTTGTCAGGGGCCAGTTGGTCTCTACCGAAGTGACTCGAGCAAAATTCCACGCTAATTCCACCCATGATATGCACCCAGACTCCACGTCTACCAATTCTTTCTTCAGAGGTTCAGCTGACTCCACACTCATCTTTTCTGGTCTTCCTGCAAATGCCTGGTCCCAATCCAAATGAGATGAGGGCGTACCGGCAAGTAATCCAAGCCCACAGCTGACAAAACAACCCACACAGCACACGTCCTGTGCCCAGATGGGGACAGGGGTCAACTGTGTCATCTGTCTTTATAGAAGAGAGCATATTATTATACTAATTACAGTGTATGGGGCTTTACTGGGAACCAAAAATAGATGTATGTGGCTTCTATGGATAGGCACCGACATTCCTTTGGCTTTCATTGCTATGTGATTTTTTTTTTTTTTTTGAGAAATCTTTGCAGTGATTAAGGGAAGAAAAGACTGCCAAAAGCTATGCTGCCTTAGGCATTTTTGGAAGGCAGCTCGCATTTGACCAATGCCACTGCCACCGTTCCCATGGTCATGGTGCTATTCTCTGCTGTCAAGGGTAATTGCAAGAACAAACAGGCAGCCCCACCCTACATCCCTCTATTTCAGCTTTTCTGATTTCTAGGCTGTTTGCCTCTCTTAGTGAGGAATTGCATACCACAGACCAGGCTGGATGCACTACCTGTCCCTAGAGAAGATCATGGAGTTTTAGGCTGATTCTGCAAGAGGATAAGAGAAGGAATTAGCATTTATTGAGTTCCCGCTGTGTTCGCCCCTGTGCCAGATGGTTTTGCTGATCACTGCAGAAACTCTGGAAGGTAAAAGAGTTGGGGGCTTTGGGTAAAGAAGCAAATGAAGAGCTGGAATCTGGGCCCCAGTCTATTCCTTCCAAACCATGGTCTTCCTGTATTACATCAAGATGTAACTGATGCATAGAAGGAAGCACAAACAACTCTATCCTCACTGTCCAGGCCATAGGTTGGGGCATATAGTGTGAGTGCAATGGGAAAGGACAGGCAACATTTATTATTCTCTTTCCATATGGGCATAATACATTTATATTCATAAATGCTTTTGATATCCTGGTGGGATATACATACCAATGTGAATGAATATGGAATGGGGACAAGGAGTGCTTTAAGGGAATCGGGTCCCACGTACATGCCTCACTGAAGGGTATCAACATTTGTTGGTCAAAGCAAGCATGCCTGTGAGCCAATCAGGACAGACAACTGCCATTTTGGAACTCCTGAATCAGTCGTCCCCATAGGTGTCAAGGGCAGTGTATTCTGCCGAGTGCCATCGTGGCCTGCTTAGTGTGCCCCTCTAGGCATCAATGTTTGATTTGATCTATTCATTTTTTAGAAAGGACAATAAATATATTACCTACACAAATTTTAATACTGCACCTATATCCTCTGTCCACTGAGTCACAGGAATGTGAGTGTGCTATTATTCTTTGTACTTTCTTTTCACATTTCTTTCACTTATTAAAAGAAATGTAGTGAGAGCAGAAAGCAACCTCCATGTCTTAATCCAAGTCACCCATGTTATGGGTGAAGAAATTGGGGTCTGTGGCAAAAAGAAGTCAAACTCGTTTCACTGAGCTAAATAATGGGAAGAGTGGACTTGGAGGACCTTGATGCCTACGTAGTGGGCCTTTCACTACATAGCTATCCATGCACAAACATGTGGGCCAGACAGAAGCCAAAGCACCAAGTGTGGAAATGCTTATAGCAGGTTACAGTGCCTTAAGGCCAAGTGCAGGCAATGGACTGTGTTCAGCCACTGTATGCAGGAGGACTGCATACAGTTTGCTTCCACAGCCTCCTGACTGAGAATCCTTGTATGAGAAACTGAAGATTTGAGCCTTGTGCTACAATTCAAGCCCCTCTTGAACTGGGTTATGTATCTGCAAGGAGAGTCCAGGGGGAGATGACCAAAGGAAGATACTCTTGGTCTGTGAAGAGAGCAGTGAACAAGAGGCTCTGAGTGGACAAGAGAAGGCAGGATTCACTTTAACAAAATAACAACCCCTCCCCGAAAACATACAACCTCTGGGAAGAAATTAATTTTATCTCTGGATGAAAGTTGCTTTGAATGCCTTGGAAGGAGAATTAGAATACTAGAGGCAGAAGGAACCATGAAGTGGAACCAGTCAAAGTCTTCATGACCAATGGCAGAGTGTGCAGGAAAGGAAAACCATGAGCCCTTGGAGTGTGTGAGCCCCGGGAGAATGTCTTTGGCATAGTCCTTGCCTGGATCCATGGTTTGATTAATAAATGTTTTAGGAAATTTATGAATGTGTCTCAGTTGCAGTGATCCATTGGTAAAGGTGCAGAACATTAAGTAGAAAATGGGGTGTTTATGTGTTTGTCTTGTCCTATTGGTACACTCTAAGTTTCTTCATGGAATACGCTCACTGTCCCTCTCTTTTCAGTTTCAAGAGCCATCTCTTCATGTCCTTTATGTGAAATGCGCCATTCTGAGGTAGTTTCACATACCCTACTGTGAGAAAAAGCCACTCTCACGACATCACAACTCTTTGAAATCTTTTTGTATTGAAATAAAATGGATTTTCTTGCTTCTGTGGGTTCCTAAGGCTGTGTATTTAATGCTGGCTTTATCATCACTCATGATGCTGCATTGTGTATTGTGACCCCTATGAATAATGGCTTCCAGGGACTTGCTCATAGGTTGTTACTGTGCTTCACTGATGATGATCACCATATCAGTCAGAGTCAACCAGAGAAACAGGGCCAGTGGGATATGTGTATATAAAGAGATTTATTGCAAGGGATTGGTCTAAGTGGTTATGGGGCTAGCTAGGCAAGCCTGAACCGCACAGTGCAGGCTGTCAGGGAGGGTGAGCTAGAACTCCAGGGTTGGGCTAAAGCTGCAGTCCACAGATAGAGTTCCCTCTTTAGGAAAGTCTCAGCTCGGTTCTTAGTGCCCCTTAATTGATAGGATGAGGCCCAGCCAGGTTACTGAGCATGATCTCCTCTACAACACTGAGATGAGTATTTTATTGAATAACTGAGGACTACAGCCTGGTCAGGTTGGCGCATGAAACTTCCCATCACAACTACACATGCAAGTCTTACCCATAGTATGTTGAAAAATATGAATGAGACTTCATGTTTGGGTCTTGGTATACCCACTGTTTGGAATTTTGTAATACAGCACATCTTCAACTATGTCTTCCCTTGAACTCTTTAGGCCGTAATCACTGCATTCCTGAACTGCGATTACTTTCAATGTTGATTGTACCCTTCCCTTCTACACCAGTGGATAGGCTGAGAACCAAGAATGGAGTGATTAGTGCTACTTGCTGTCCAGGCTGGCTTAAGAGTGACCTTAGAGAATGTGATATCACCACGTTGACTGTCATAGAGAGAGGACGTTGATCCAACATCTCATGGATTTATGGAGCAACAGTCTTGAGAGCCCTTGGAAGAGATAAGTACAGTCAACTCTGGAGGTCTACTCCAAAGGAGCAGAGCCTAGAGGGAGTAGAGTGGCTGCCCTGGGTGCCTACGTTGGGGGGAAAACAGAGTAAAATCTTCCCGCTGTCCCCAAGAGCAGGCATATACTGGAGGTGGCTGTATGGATGATTAGGTGAAAAGCAGTCTGAGGGCCATGCACAGGTCCAAGGCCAAGGGTTGGTGGCAAACTGTTGGCCTCATCCTGTGTGTAATGAGCCAAAAGTCAGAAATACCAATATCAATATCATCTGGTAGCCCAATCTTGCATGATTTCTTTAGAGAAACACCATGGTAACCAGTAGGGGCATACTGGTTATCAGGGAGCCCCAGGACAGCTCCTTAAGTATGAGTCCTAGAGCCCTTCAGGGCATCAAGTCAATCCTACCCATGAGCTACATACAGGGTAAAAAAGTACTGATTGCAAAGAAGAGAAATGGAGTCTGGGACCCACAGGGGTCCTGGCATATGCCTAATATGCCCCACGCAAATAGCAAGGCTGGCCCTGGTTGTTCCAAGCACTGAAGTGTTCTTACAAATACCTTGAAGAAGGCATTTCAGTGTAGTGTCCGGAGGTGGTGGTGTTGGTGGGTCTGGGAGGGTTGGAATGGAGGTGGAGGTGGGGATAGAATAAGGCATGAGGATTACAGCAGGAGCCCCATTTAACTGTCCAGGTCTGAGTGTGGTTCTAGGAGGAGGAACTTGCTTGGAATCACATGGGTAGTTGTTTGCAAACCTGTGGTGTCAGTGAGGTATAGCCGAAAAGTTTATTACCAGTAATTATTAAGGAATTGAAACTTGAAAATACTAAATAAAGGTGAGACAGATTTACAATAGTTCCCATGATGGCCCAACTCTTACTTGCATTGAGGTGCTTTTGTGAGAGGCTGAGTAAAGTAGAGAAATAGAGCCATCCAATGAGAATAATCTGGCTACATCTATATGAGTTTGTTTATTACAAGTAGAGGAGGGAGGAATGGGCCTACTGGACTGGAAGGCCAGTCTGCAAAGGTAACTAAGTAGTGAGTATCACCAAAATGTGGAGAAAACTTTAGTTCCAACAAGGCAAATAGCACCTATGTGGTTCAGAGACGAAGGAGGAGTGGTGAGCCTGCTAAGGGGCATATTAGAAACAAACAAAAACTCCAGAAAACAAACTGCTGATGAAGATATACAGGCCGGCGCCGCGGCTCACTAGGCTAATCCTCCGCCTTGCGGCGCCGGCACACCGGGTTCTAGTCCTGGTCGGGGCGCCGGATTCTGTCCCAGTTGCCCCTCTTCCAGGCCAGCTCTCTGCTGTGGCCAGGGAGTGCAGTGGAGGATGGTCCAAGTGCTTGGGCCCTGTACCCCATGGGAGACCAGGATAAGCACCTGGCTCCTGCCTTTGGATCAGTACGGTGCGCTGGCCACGGCGGCCATTGGAGGGTGAACCAACGGCAAAGGAAGCCCTTTCTCTCTGTCTCTCTCACTGTCCACTCTGTCTGTCCAAAAAAAAAAAAAAGATATAGAAAACTGGTATTCTCAAGACTTTTGGGGGTGTAACTTAGTAAAGTCACTTTGGAGTGCTACATGGCAACATCTACTAATGATAAACAGTGCAATCCCCGTGACCTAGCACAATGTCTCTATTTCAGTCTATGCCTATGTCCATGTCCATGTCTGTCTATATCTATGCATCTCTGCAACAGAAATCTCCACATACGTTCACCAAAAGAGACTTCTAGAATGTTCCTCGTAGTCCTATCCGTAGTAGCAAGAACTAGAAACCCGTCAAGTGCCCAACACTAGTAGGATGGATAAATAGATTGTGGTATGTCGACACCATGGACTGCAAATCAATGAAGTGAATGAACAAATCTTTGACTACACACAGGAGCATGGATGAATCTCATTTGGCGACAAGCAAACAGGGTTAGACCCAGAAAGAAAACAACTCAATGGCTTAATCCATAAAAAGAATAATAACTGGCATGGAGTCAAGATAGTAGTCATCCTTGGGAGAAGGCAAGAAAGGGAAGAGGAGGGACAGTTCTGGGAACTGGAGATGTTATTATTATTATTTTAAAATGCAGGAGTGCTGGTAACAATGTGTGTTCAGTTTATGAAAATTCACTGAGTACTTGTGGATAGTACAATTTTTTATGTGTAAGTTAGACTTCAACAGTGCTGAAAGAGAGGGAAGCTTCCTGCTTCCTCGTCTTCTACAATACATACACATATTTAAAGAGAAATGGTTTGGAGATGTGACTGATTCTTGGCTTATTACGATTCCCTGTATGTTTCCTTGTGATGGCTGTCTCATCCACATTTACATGAGGACCATCGTGTGTGTTTTGGTGGAACCGCATGGGGGAGCTGCCATTTGAGATCTTATTCCCTCCTTACGGAGGCATGAAGAGCTGCACACAGCAGAGCCTTGCTCTTGATCACATTCCCCCATCATTCAGCCCGACATAATACAGGGACTATTTCTTCCACAGTAGCTAGCAGATGCCCAAAGCTGTGGGCAAGAAGGAGGAATGCTTTCAGGAATCATTTTGGTCACAGTTCTACCTCGCCAGTACCACTACACAAATGGAGATGTCACTCATGAGCACGTGGCGTTAGCCCCTGAGGCTCCAAATGCAATGGAACTCCTGCAGGAGTGGACTGGTGTCTGTAGGAGCTGGCTGGCAACGAGTTTTATTTGTGGTACCCCCAGGAGCCTCCGGATGAAGAACTGCTGCAATATTCAGAGGCCAGTATTGATTGTGTTTATGATTTAAGCACTCAGAGAATAAGGAATTGATTGCTTTGATGTGGATTGATGGTTTCCTGATACTTCGTGGCAGGTGTGACCCGGGGACCTCTTCTCCAAGCCTGGAAGAATCATTCACTGCTGCTAAACAGCTCAATCATTTCTCGCCCCTGGCATCCTCACCAGTGCACTGGTTCTCCTCTCTTTCCTGTTTCACCCACTAGTGCTGACCCTTCCTGCCCTGCTGCCACCAATCATGCCTGGTGTGGGCCTTAGGCTGCTGGGCTGCCAGGGCCGGAGTAAAGAAAAGAAAAGGAGAAATCTTTATAGGATGTGTTTAAGAGTACTAGCATTGTCATTCCATTACCAACTGTGCAAAATAGGTATTCTTGGCTCTATTTCACAGATAAGCAAGCTGAGGCTTAAAATAAGCTGACCTGGGAGGGGATCCAAGACTGCCCAATTCCATACTCTTGCAAATACTTTCCAGTCACTGCCTACAGGAGAGACCAGAAGAGATACACACACACACACACACACACAGAGGGAGGGAGAGAGGGAGAGGGAGAGAGAGAACAGAATGGTCCTGGGGTGGAATAAATCAAGGTGGTGGGCATGGGGCCTTGGGAGCACACCAGGCTGTTCTGTAGATGATGCAGGATGCAACAAATATGGAGGAAGGGTGAGGGGAGCACTAGGCAGCTTTTCCAAAGCTGCTTGAATTAAAAAAAAAAAAGATTTATTTGAAAGGAGAGATAGAAAGAGAAGAGGGAGAGAGAGAAACCCCACTGCTCCTGTGTCTAGTCCTGAGTCAAACCCTAGCATGCCTCCTATCGGTAGATCCTGTGCCCTGATCCAAAGGCTGCTGGGAAAGCCAGTTCCTGCCATATTCAGCGTCTGCAGAGGGAAGCAGGCATGGAAGACTAGGAAGACTCCTAATGTGGGGAACTCCCCAGACGTAGAGGGAGTTCTGTCCTGGACGGCCTTAGCTAGGAGGGAGAGGCTGGAGGTGGTGTCAGGGTACTGCCGGTGCTCATGTTCTCCACCAGGTACTGAGCTCTCTGCCTGTGCTGAGTGCTCTCAGCCTGAAGTGCCTCAGTTTACCCCTCTGGACATATCTGGTAGGCAGTTACTAACATTCTACCCTTTTTATAAGTCAATTGAACCGTAGACTGGCCCCTGGCACACACCCGACAGGTGGCTGAGCTGAGATCCCAGTGTCAGTGGTCTGTCTTCTCAGTTTGTGGCCACATTCCCATGCCCAAGGGCTGCGTGAGGGGCTCCAGGTGTACTTCTCTAAGCTATGGCACTGTTTTCATGGCCTCGCCAACCATGGGGACAAAGTGTGTCACACTGCCAGTTAGCAAGAACTCCTGCCTTTTGAAAATCCCATCTAGAGGTGTTCCTGGGAGTCTCAAGAATAGCTTGTATGGGTTTATGGGTTGGACAGGGTAATTGGGGGCCACTGTGCTGTCCCCTTTCTCTGCCAGGCCCAGGCCTTGCTGTGCAGGCTTCTGGCCACGTTGAGAAACTGCAGTGTGGATGCTGCTGGCGGGGGGTGGTGGTGGTGGTGGGGGGCATGCTCTTGCAGCCATTTTTGGCCACATTGGAGGTCTCTCCCTCAATCCATCTCCTGGGCGGAGTCACCTGTATGACACAGTCTGCCACCTCTGCCAGCCACAGCTGAGGTCTTCCGGGGCTGGGCCTCACTTAGGAGAGGACTTCCGGAGTGGCTCTCTGCAGCTCCCTAAAGCCACACATTCTCTTGCCCCACCATGCTCTTGCCCAGCCTTCCTTTTTTTTTTTTTTTTTTTTTTTGACAGGCAGAGTGGACAGTGAGAGAGAGAGAGACAGAGACAAAGGTCTTCCTTTGTCATTGGTTCACCCTCCAATGACCGCTGCGGCTGGCGCACTGTGGCTGGCGCACCGTGCTGATCCGATGGCAGAAGCCAGGTACTTATCCTGGTCTCCCATGGGGTGCAGGGCCCAAGCACCTGGGCCATCCTCCACTGTACTCCCTGGCCACAGCGGAGAGCTGGCCTGGAAGAGGGGCAACCGGGACAGAATCCGGTGCCCTGACCGGAACTAGAACCCGGTGTGCCGGTGCCGCAAGGCGGAAGATTCGCCTAGTGAGCCGCGGCGCCAGCCCAGCCTTCTTTTTTGACAACAGCCTCAAATCCTACTCTGCCCATGCCAATCTCACGTTCATTAACTGATTGGGTCAACGTCAAATACTCACTGGCGACCCACTAGCTGGAAAGCAGGGATAGTGACAATGTGACCTGTCTGCCTTGCTTTGGGCCTCCCTGCAGGCAGACTTGAGACAAGGTCTATTACTTAGGGGGTCACCCCAGGAAGTAGGCGTAAAGGGAGCTGGAAGGAGGAAAACCCAACTTGAGGTTGTGTTACCGGTTCCTGCTGATAGTATTGGGAGCCCAGCTGTGCTGAGACCTCCAGGATGTGGGCTGGTTTGCTCTCCTGAAGGGAGGCATTTATTCATGGCTCCCTCGGTGGGGAGCTTCCTGGGGCTGAGCTGGAGTCCCCAAGGCAAAAAGGAGCAATCCATGGGCACACACATAGAGACCACTACCTAAGGAGTGAGCTCTCCATCGCAGCTGGGCTGAAATCAAGTGTGGGACAAAGAACCACGGCAGGGCACTGAGAACTTACGCCACACTTCCTCATGAGGTTGCCGGGGCTCACTGAGTTGTGTGAGACACCTAAAACAATACCTGCTCCCGGGAAAGCTCAGTATGTATTTGCTGTGATTACTGCGTGTGTGTGAGTGTGTGTGTGTGTATGTGTGTGTGTGTGACTACTTCAACGTTCCTGGTATTTCTCCAGGCTCTTGTGGATACGCCTCATTGGACTCACCTTCAGTTCACAAAACATGCCTTGTGTGTGTGTCAGAACGCTGAATATCAACACTGCTCAAGTTCTGTTGCCTGGAGGTTCTTGGCCTCTATGTAAATGAATCTTTCTGCGGATGGGCTGGTGCTATGGCCTCAACTTCTGCCAGCCTTGTCAGTCTCTCCAGGAGACTGGCCCCTGTCCATCTCCTGCCCTTCAGGATCCTGAACGAGGATTTAAGAATTACAGTTTCAATCCTGCATGCGAAATAATCAAACCCAAGTTGTCCACTTTCTAAATTATACCCTGCCAGGGAGAGGGGAAAAAAAAAAAAACGGCTACAAACTGAAGTCGCTGGGCTTTTTAATAATTGATGCACCGGAGATTGCAGCCTGTGTGAAAACATACCTTCTGGGAGGTATCAGGCAGCAGACACGGCTCTCCCATCCCCCGGGGGCCAGCCTGCCCTCAGCTAATCTGACGACCTGATCCTTCACCTGGAGGAGAATGAGAGCATGAGAAAGCAGGCAGTCTGCTCTGCAGGCTTCTGGAGGCAAGTCCAGTGTACCCTGCTTCCCCCACCCCCATCAGCTGACCTGCTCCTGTGCAGAGGCAGGACCCAGAGGGGGCCGTCCAGCCCTCCCACTCCTGCCTTGCTGCCACCCGAGCCTTGGCTATTCCGGCCTCATATCCATCCCTACGATGTGACACTTGATCTGAGGATCACCCTCCCTGGCCCTTGGCTCGCACACATGGGCGCAAGGCACAGTGCATGATGCTGCCGTACAACGTGCACCTTTATGCGTCTATAATCCCTCACCCAGAACCTCAGGACCCCCAGGCTCTGAAGGCCCAACGCGAGTGTTTATCTAATGTGCAGCAAAATCTGACCAATTTCAACACCTGATCTGTAGGGAGGGGAGGCTATTTATAGCCTGTATTGATCTTGGCCGTGTGAATATGGATCCACGCTGCTGCAAAAATATGAATGCCATTGATTGTGAGATGCCCCAGGATCCCCTGGGGTAAGATGTGTACCACATTCCCTTCCCAAGTACACCCCGAACTCTGAAACACATCTGGTCCCCAGGAGCTCTGGATGAGGGATTGGGGTCTCTATTAAGATTGTCCCAAACATGGCCAAGAACTTGGGAGACGTGATCATGAGTGGGCTTTAATGTCCACAGCTTCAGCCTGAGCTGTGTCCCTGGACCCTTCAGTACAATTAGAGCTAGAACTTAGGGACAATCATCTTGCCTTCCTTCCTACTACAAGGAAAAGAAAAAATTGCTTCCTGCAATCCACACCCTTGAATTCAGCATCCTCCTTCCCCGACAGTAGCTGACACCCTGGCAGAAAGACCAGCGCATCTTTTAGGTGTTCCTGTGTCCTTTTTCCCTCTGCCCCTTCTTTGCTTTCTTCCCTTTGCCCTGTCCCTGAACTTCTCCTTCTCCTTGTGGGTTTTTGGCCATAACACAGAGTGCTCCAATCCACTGGTTCACTCCAGTGGCTGGGGTTAGGCTAGACTGGGCTGCGGCTGGGAACCAGGAATTCAATCCAGGTCTCCCATGTGGATGGCAGAAACCCAATTACTTGAGTGATCACTGCTGCCTCTCAGGGTCTGCATTAGCAGGAAGCTGGAGTCAGGTATTGAATCCAGGATGTCTGCTACGGAACATGGGTATTTAACGAATGTCTTAACTGCTGCACCTAGATGTTTCCAGTCCCCTCGGATGTCCCAGACCTGAGCCAGAATGGCGAGCAGGATTGTACTCTTCCCAGAAGCAGATATTGAGATGAGAATCCTGAGGTGAGGGCAACAGTGGCCAAGAGGTGGAAAGTAGAGCCAGAGAGTGACAGGATCTGAATCCTTTCAGGGAAACTGGGAAAATAGCACTGTGGCCCCCGGAGCTGTGAGAGAGCTGGGGAATCTATACGCCTCCTCCTGAGAATCAGAGGGGCTGGGACGATGGCTTCTGGAGTTTCTGGATGGCTTCTGGGGCAAAGACCTCCAGCACAAAGACACAGACACTGGGGTGTAAAGTTGGTTACCATCGGCTGTGAGAGTAACGTGCAAGAAACACAGGCAGGCACCAGCAGCATCTGGCACGGTGCTCACTACAAATTCAAAGGAGGTTTTGTAGCACTTTATCAGAAGAGGGAAAAGAAAGCGGCTCTCTCATTTTGACATCTACACAGCTGGCAGGGCCCAGAGAGGCAGAGCCAGGCTTGGCAGTGACAGTGACTTTGGCCTTGTGAGGGGGCGGCGTCTGAGGGAAAGGGGCAAGGAGGTGGGTGGGTGGGTGCTGTGTATCTATGGAGGCTGGGGGGTGGTGCTCAAGAGCAGCCATATCCTTGGACTTGGGAGTGCGTGTCTGTTCCTTAGTTGTGAGCCCTGCAGACAGTCAGGAGGTCCTTCTTCAGAATGCTTTGAGACCTTGACCACAAATGTTCTGAAAAGGACAACGGCCAAGGGGAAAGTGGCAGGCACAGCACTGGACTCAGCTTGGGTGCCCCTGGTCTCCATGTGAGGGTGTAAGCACCCCTTGTGTCTTGTTGGGTGGATGGGTGGGTAGGAGATTCTGCAGTTGCTGTCTCACTCTGTCTCTCTCTAGGGCAGGAGTTGCTAAACTTTCCACTGCTGAGTATTACATGAATACTGCTGAGTATTATATGAATTTCATATACTTTTCATGTCTCACAAAATTTTATCCTTTTTTTCTGAATTTTCCCCCCATCCATTTCAAAATGTAAATCCCATGTTTAGTGTGTGAGCTGTGAGCTGTAGGCATCATTTGGCCCCCTAGCTGTATCTATAGACTCCACTTCTTGCGTTTCTCTCTGACTTGGGCTCGAGTGTCAAGAACAGATTTTCTACTGGTTCTTGACAACTTAGGGGAAGCAAACCTCCTTCCAGCTCCAAGGAGACAAGTGACTCATGCATTGGTGGGGAGTGCTCAAAAGCAGGGAGTAGAACTTCAAGGATGTGGGGACACCCAATATGGCCCCAGTGAAGACTTGGAGCCCAGTCTGCCAATTCTCTGTTCGTGTCCTGACCCTGTAAACTGCCAATATGCAAGGGAGTCCCAGGCCCAACAGTCTGGAGGATTTTTACAGGCTTCTAGAGAGTAATGACAAGACACTGGCAGCGAGCAGGGTGGGGACATAAGTGGTGAAATATTTGGGTAGGTGGAAAGCTAGCTTTTGGTTCACATCCGTGTGAGTCTAGGTCCTAGCTCTACCACTTGAAGCTTGGTGACTTGGATGAATATCTGTGATCTCTCTGGGCCTCAGTTTCCTCATCTGTGAAGTAGGCTAACAATAATTCACCTCTTGGGCTGAGTGAGGATAAAGTGTGGCAATACATCAAAAACCTGTCCCCAGCTTAGCTGCCACCTTGTCTTTACTTTATGGATGGTTTTGAAACCTGTTTTTAATACCAATGTCACAAAGGACCTAAAATCAATCTCTAGAGAAAGGACAATCTCTTCAACAAATGGTGCTCGGAAAACAGGATCTCCGCATGCAGAAGTATGAAACAAGACCCCCTACCTTACACTTTACACAAAAATCAACTCAAAATGGATCAAGGATCTAAACCTATGTCCTGATACCATCAAATTACCAGAGCAGAACACTGGGAAAACTCTGCAAGACATTAGCATACGCAAAGACTTCTTGGAAAAGACCACAGAGGTACAGGCAGTGAAACCAAAAATATGCAAATGGGATTATATCAAGTTAAAAAGCTTTTGCACTGCAAATGAAACAGCAAAGTGAAGAGGCAACCAACAGAATGGGAGAAAACAGTTGCAAACTAGGTAAATGATAATGGATTAATATCCAAAATCTATAAAGAGCTCAAGAAACTCAACAACAAAATAAACAACCCAGTTAAGAAACGGGCAAAGGACTTGAACAAGCATTTTTCTTTTCTTTCTTTCTTTTTTTTTTTTTTTACAGGTAGAGTTACAGACAGTGAGAGAGACAGAAAGGTCTTCCATCTGTTGGTTCACTCCCCAAATGGCCGCTGCAGCTGACGCTGCACCAATCCGAAGCCAGGAGCTAGGTGCTTCTTCCTGGTCTCTCATGCAGGTGCAGGGGCCCAAGCACTTGGACCATCCTCCACTGCCTTCCTGGGCCACAGCAGAGAGCTGGACTGGAAGGGGAACAACTGGGACAGAATCTGGTGCTCATATGGGATGCTGGTGCCACACGCGGAGGGAGGATTAACCTAATGCGCCACGGCACCGGCCCCGAACAAGCATTTTTCAAAAGGGGAAAATCAAATGGTCAACAGACACATGAAAAAATGTTCAGGATCACTAAGCCATCAGGGAAATGCAAATCAAAACCACAATGATATTTCAAGTCACTCCAGTCAGCTCTCATATAGAAATCAATAAACAATAAGTGCTGGCAAGGATGTGGGGGAAGAGGTGTTCTAATCTATCGTTGGTGGGAGTGTAAACTAGTACAGCCATTTTGTAAGAAGGTATAGAGATGCCTTAGGAAGCTGAGAGTAGATCTATCATATGACCCAGCCATCCCACTCCTGGGAATTTACAGAAATGAAATGTTATCAGCACATGAAAGAGTTATCTGTATCCCCAAGTTTATTGCAGCTTAATTCATAATAGCTAAGATATGGAATCAAACCAGATGTTTATCAATCGATGACTGGATAAAGAAATTATGGTGTATATATATATTATATATACACACACACACACACACACACAAACACACACAATGGAATACTACTCAATCTTACAAAAGAATGAAACCCTGTCTTTGCAAACAAAATGGATGTTACTGGAAATCATTATACTTAGGAAATAAGCCAGCCCCCCAAAAGACAGATACCATATGTTTTCTCTGATCCGTGGCAACTAATAGAGTACAAAAACTGTAATCTCTAGGAATGAAATTGATATTTTGAAATTCAGTGATTTTTTTTACAGCCCTTGTCTCTACTGTTGAGGGACAGTATTACTTTCTTCATAGTATTTGTTTTACTCTCTACTTAATGTGAGGTTAATCCTAAGAGTACAAAATAAATTGAAAGTAGATCACTGTAAAAATTAAGAGCAAGAATAAGAGAGGAAGAAGGAGGAAGAGCAGGTGTGTGGGCAGGAGGGAGGGTAGGTTGGGGAGTATCACCATGTTGTTTAGTCCGCATGTATGAAATACGTGAAATTTACTCACCTCAAAAATTTTTAAAAAGCAAACAAAACAACAGCATCACAAAGCTGAGGTAGGAATTATAAGGCACACGTGTATTAAGGACCCTAAGACATAATGAGTGTTATAAACATTGCAGGGAACAAAGGGTGGCTCTCTCCCCATCTTCTCCTTGGGGAGAGGTGAGAGGAAGAGGAGCCGTGTGCGTTGGGTTGCAGGGCATTTGCATCCTTTGCCTTCTGAAGTCCCTGAGCAGAAAACACCTGTGACAGCAACTGGGTCTGCATGCCCCGTTTTGAAGCCCAGATGACAAACAGGAGATGATGAAGCTGATTGCTGTTATCTTGTAGCAGCCATGTGGAAGACTCTGTCATGGGACATCACACAGCCACACATACTTTGATTTCTTCCTCCCCTCCTATGTGCTCCTACAGCACATGTAAGCAAACCCTCTCGTTGATAATATGTTCTTATTAACTATTATAGGAAAGATGGGACATAGATATAGAAGTTCTGCATCACCTGTCAGAAATTTCCTTTGGGGGTGCCAAATTGGCCAGATCCCAAGAAAGAAGTTACCCCATACAGACACCATCGTCTCGAGGTTATAGATTTCCTAGATCCTCCCCCACTCCCCACAAACACTCGTTTACTCTTTCAAGAAGCAGCAGGCTATGAGACAAGGATGGGCCCTCAGTGGGGAAAGGAAGCCAACTGTTAGCCATCTAAACATTAGCTTCTTAGTGTAGGTGGAGCAGGTGACTACAGTCAGAGCATAGGGGGAGTACTCACAAAAAGGCCAATTGAACAGACTGAGCAAAGACCCTGTGGGAGTCTTTGAGATGCATCACTTAGCATTCCTCTGATCCCATGTTTCCTGTTACATGGATCACGAGAATTCCATTTTCCTTGCCAGAAATTAAACAAAAGGTATCTGGTCCATTCCTGTCCAATGAGAAATGAAGAAAAGCTTGTGTGTGTGGGTGGGGTGGGGGGGCTTCTAGGGAAGGTTTATGCTTTTGTAAGAAGGAAACAGAGAGTAGGAGGGAGGGAAGGAGGAATGGAAGGAGGAGGGAGGAAGGTGGGAGGGAAGAAGAGAGAGAGAGGGAGAGAGAGGGAGAGAGAGGGAGAGAGAGGGAGAAAGTGTTCCTACCCACTAGCCCACTCCTCAAATGCTGGGGCTGGATCAGGCAGAAGCCAGGATCCCAGAACTCAATCTGAGTCTCCTATGTGTGTTCAGGGACTGAACTACTTGAGCTGTCAAGGTGACTCCCAGGGTGCACATTAGCCAGAAGCTAGAATCAAGACTGGAGCCGGGCCGGCGCCGCGGCTCAATAGGCTAATCCTCCGCCTTGTGGCACCGGCACACCAGGTTCTAGTCCCAGTTGGGGCACTGGATTCTGTCCCGGTTGCCCCTCTTCCAGGCCAGCTCTCTGCTGTGGCCCGGGAGTGCAGTGGAGGATGGCCCAGGTCCTTGGGCCCTGCACCGCATGGGAGACCAGGAGAAACACCTGGCTCCTGGCTTTGGATTAGCGCAATGCGCTGGCCGCAGCAGCCATTGGAGGGTGAACCAATGGTAAAGGAAGACCTTTCTCTGTCTCTCTCTCTCACTGTCCACTCTGTCAAAAAAAAAAAAAAAAAAAAAAAAAAAAAAAAAAAAAAAAGACTGGAGCCGGAACTGGAACCCAGGCACTTGGACATGAGACATTGGAGTGTCGGGGCCAAACACTCAGGACACCTTTAATGGGTTAATGTGTGAAGCACACCTAGCACTCCAGTGGAACACCCTGAAGAATTGGTATTAATTAACTTATCGATGAGCTTGCATTGAGTGCCTTCCACATGGGCATCATAGACAGAGCTTCCTGGGAATAAAAAAGTCATATAAAACATCATTCTAGTCTTCAAGCTTCATAAAATTTAGTTGGTGGAGACAAGACTGGATATAAAACAAAATGAATGGTTTAGAGAAGGGTGTGATCTTTGTGCTGGAACAGCAAAACGCTTGATGGAGATGGTGAAAGCTGAGCTGAGCCTTCATCAGCAGAAAGGGTGAAGGTGAGGATGTGGAGAGGTTAAGTGTCACATGCCAGGTGACCCAGCCATGGGGCAAAGGTTCAAATTCTGGGTGTCTGACTCTTTCTGGCTCCTAGGCATGTAACTACCACACTGAGATGTGCTTGCTCCCAACACACATAGGTAAGCCTGGAATGCAGATTTGTGAATTTACAGTGAGAAACAGAGCAGCCTAGCATTATAAATCCAAAATGTGTGAAGCCACATTATGTTCTGGAGGTCCCTGAAGACGTTGGAAGCAGGTCACGGACACAGTACTCCTGGTCCCAGGATGAGGGCTTGTGTCTGTCTACAAGGGCTGGTTTTTTTCTCCTTAGCTAAGTACTAGGGAGAGGATGGGCAAATTTGGAATCCTGGGGATGCAATTTAAGTGCTCCAGACTGTTTCCCTAAAAACTTATTTGAGAGAGAGGGAGAGAGAGGAGGGGGGATATTAAACTGCCACTTGCTGGGTTCACTCCCCAAATGCCTGTAACAGCTAGGTTGGCCAGGCCAAAGCCACGAGCTGGGAACTCAGTTCTGGTCTCCTACATGTGTCTCAGGGACCTAAGTACCCGAATCATTATCTGCTGCCTCTCAGAGTGTGCGTTAGTAGGGAGTTGGAGTCTGGAATCAGGAACAGAGCTAGACTTGAACCTAGACACTCCAGTACGGGACATGGGCACCCCAAGAAGCATCTTAATGGTTGGGCCAAACACCTGCCCCAGGCTGTTTCTATTGTCCTTCTATTTTCCTGGTGTAACAGAAATGGTCAGGCTTCTGCCTGTTAACTGTGCTCACATTTCAATGGTGTACCAGTAAGTGTTTAATAAATGGTTTTGGTGGGGGTGGGAGGAGCCCTGATTTGTAACATCTGACAATCAAGTTCCACAATGCTAGGTTTTTCCACTGACACCCCTTTCAAGCCACCATGGAAAGGGGTGTACATGGCGGCTCTCTCCAGCTGATACACACAGGCTCCACGATGTACCATTATATCCAGCCTCTCAGAGACGCCCCAGATTTCCTAATGGGCACGGCTGGATGTTTCCAGATTTCTCCACAGGATGTTTACAAATCAGTCAGCCATTGTGTCTGAACTTCTTCAGTTCAATTCTTGGGAAATGGCCTTGTTTCCAAATCCATTCCTATATAGCACCAAATAACACAGTTAGAAAGTTGAAACTGAAGATGGATTTCCTTCTCATATAGCCTGAAGACCAGAGTTCCATGAGGGGGAAAAAAGTGGGATTTAGGGCCTGTGCAGCTCTGAGAAACACCATGAGTGGCACACTGAGGGGTCTTCAAGAAGTTTATTGAAATGCATATTATAAAAAAAAGATGCATGAATTTCAAAAGAATTTTTGTATCAAACATACTCATTCAATGTTTCCACCAACTTTTAAAGTCACTTCATGGGTAAATTAGTAGAGAATCTTCTGCAATATCTACCTCTTAGCCCCCGTCTCACTTTATTGTCACATTCAACGTAAGATGACAGGGGAAGAAAAAAAATCAGTGTTGCTTAGTAACAGCCCTGGATGCATGGGAAGACCAGTCAATACAGCTCTGAATTAAGGCAACAACAATGCACAAAATGTCCATCCCAAGGATTTACAGGAGAATCCAAGTGGAATTACAGTCTTGCTAGCTGGTGGGGAAGTCCCATTAGCTTTGGATGTTGGGTTACTTAAGATGAAATATCCTGGATATGGATTTTTTCCTGGGAAGAATAGTCTGCTCTGGGGCAGCTGAAATCAATAAGCCACTTTGAAGGCTGACTTGAGCCATTATTGGTAATGTTTAGGTTGTGTTTGCGAATCAACAAGTCAGCAAAAGTAGGGCCATTTTGTAGTTCCCATGGAGAGCCCTGCCTGTCAATCTCACAATGGGGCCTCTCCATCCTCTGAAAGCACCAGACGCTCCCAAGGGCTGTTGTGAGCCCATGGGGAGCCTCACCGCTGAACCCAGCACAAAGGAGGAAGGTAGATCTTCCATGGTGGTCGAGCAATACTGCTTGCCTGGCCCTGAGGAGTTCGCCCGATGCTGGACTTCTTATGCTGAAACCAGGAAAGCCCTGGGCACCTGGGAAGGTTGGTCATTCTAGACCAGAGGTTTCCAACTGGAGGTGATCTTGCCTCCCAGGTAGGGTGCCCAGAGAGAATAGTGGGTTCTCCATTAGGTTTGAAGTTCAGATAAACTATGGTTGCTTCTTTCATGTAACTTTGCTTCAAATATTCCAATGGGACATGTTTCTTCTAAAAAATATATATATTTTGCTTACCTGAAATGCAAATTTATCTAGATTTATTTGAATGGTCAATATGGTCACCCTAGTCCCAGGGGACTTTCATTAATGATTGGAAGCAGTTCTGATTGCCCGGGACTAAAGCTTGGCTGGGAGGGAGTTGATATTGGCACCCTCTGGGTGGACACCAGGAATGCTAGTCAACTTCTCCAATGGACACATGCCCCTGAGGCTCCCACAGCAAAGGAGCATATGGCCGCAGAGGTTGGTCAAACCTGCCGTGTCCTATCTTACTTAGGCAGGCTGGGCGCCCACACAGCACCATTCTTCAGAGAACACGACAGGACCACCGTGGCTCCCTTTCTTTACATATACAGATGGAAAAACCATCTATGTTCTTGACCTTGAATGCTTTCAGTCAGATGGGGTCCAACAGTCCTTAGGAGTGCAAGCATCTAGCAACATCCCTCCCTCACCAGGTTTCCCCTTGCACACTTTGGAGAGAGCAAAGCATGGAGTGCTATAAAGCAACAGGGCAGCTAAAAGCCAGGTCGGTGTGGTCTCTAGGACACCTCCGTCTTCCCAGACTTTTACAGCGACATTTTCTTGCAGTCCCGAAGCCTGTTCTTGGCTTTGAAAACAGACCTTAAGAATGTCTTCATTGTTTTACCTATGCAGGGACTGAGTGAGACGCGGGTTTTCCTGGAGGAAACTGTAGCAGCAGGAATTTCATGCAGTATTTTAATAAGGGGGCTTTCTCCTTTCAAAAATACACTCTTTCTCCTGGTGGCCAGCTCTCCCACAGCCCTGTGAAAACAGTGGCTCAGAAGTTACGGGGGTGTTTTTATGCTTTTCCTGTCTCACGCTAGTTCATATCACACAGCAGAAGGCAATGATTCTGTAGCTCACACGTAGGCACGCCAGCTTGAATGAATGAGTGAGTGCATGAATAAGTGAAGGTGTGGTTTCTGTGCCCATTTCCCTACTGTGTAAGAAGCGAAATGTAAAAAGTGGCATCTGCTTAACAGGCCTTGGTGAATTTATCTGAGTATCTCAGGCAAATGGAGTTAGTGCTTAACGGTAACAGAGTTTCAGATGGGGAAGATGATACGGTTCTGAAGAGGGATGCTGGCTACAGGAGGATGCTTTTTTTTTCTTAAATAGAGAAAAATAGAATTAAAAAATAAAGTTTATTTGGGCAAAAATAATTTTGAAATCCATGCATAGATTTTTTTTCATCAAATACATTTTTCATGAACGTTTGTGAAGACTCCTTGCATACATGAATTTTAGAAATTTCTTTGGCTCCAGATAAACTTTTAATTTCATTTCCCATGAACTTTTAGAAATACCCCTCATATTTGCCCAATAATATAATTGTACTTAATGATATAGAGCCGTATACCAAAATGGCTAAAATGGTAGATTGTTACATATATATAATTACAATTTAAAAAAATGATTGGTATGACATCTGTCTAGGTCTTTAATAAGTACTCAATGCTTGCTCGCTATGTGTTTAGATTTTTATTTACTTATTTGTCTGAAAGTTGGAAAAAAAAAACGCAAAAGAAAGCATTCCCGTCTGCTGATTCACTCCCCAACAGCCAGATATGGGCCAGGCTGAACCCAGGAGCTTGGAACTCAACCCAGGTCTCCTATGAGGGTGGTAAGGACTCAGTGACTCGACCCCCAACCTGCTTCCTTCCAGGGTGTGCATGAGGGAAGCTGCAATTGAGAGCATAGCCAGGACTCAAACCCAGGCACTCTGATATGGGATGTGGGCATCCCAGGCAGTGTCTTCACCACTGTTCCACAGCTTACCTCAAAGCTTACTGATCATTTACCTAAGGCTGACATGGATCTGTTTACACAGCCCTCCCCCAATAAGCTTGGCAGTGTCCTCATCGTTCTTTATCATTATCCTCAAAGTCAAGGGGATGTCGTCTGTGCCTTGTGCTCTCTATTCCTACCTCCAGCAGTCACCTGCTGGTAAGAAACGATTTTCTGTTTGTAAGTTACTCATACTCTTCCACGTCTTGTTACGTCTTGATCTTCTCCAAATATATTCTGGATACTTATGGGCTTCTTGTGTTTTCCCAGATATGGGCAAGGGGCATGGCATTCAGATTTGAAGTTTGCCTGGAGGGCCCGTCGTAAGACTACTACCCATTACTGCCTGACAGTCCAGGATGACAACTGAAGGAGCAGCCTCTACATTCAGGCAGTACTGAGACTGAATTCTAGCTCTGCCCCGTGCTGCTTCTGTGGCCCTGAGGACTCAACCAATCTGAGCCAGCATTTCTTTACCTGTCATATGACAATCAAACAGGGTAGGGAAGTTGCCTGGTCCAAAGAGTGCACAGTGGTGCTAGTATTGTCATAGATTTATTCCCCACAGATGATCCTAAAAGGAAATGCTTGGTCCTTAGGTTTGAACAACTCACTCCCTTCCTTCCACTTTAGCCTCCCAGGAAAAAGGTAGAATGGGGACTACTCTTGCCTGTTTTATACATGAGGGGACCAGAGATCTGGGGACGTAGAACATCTGTCTCAGGATTATAGAGTGACTCAGTGCAGAGCTGGTGCTGTCTCCCTGTCCAGCCCTGTTCCTCTCCTCATTTCTGGTTTTCAGGGACAGAGGGGATTTCTTGGGAACACAGTGGGTTCCACTGTCTCTTTCACACATCATTTCAGGTCTCAGGGCAGAGAGTTTAGCATGAAGTGGTGAGGGGGAAAACTGGTTGCTGATCAGCTCCAACACTAAACACACACACACACACACACACTTATACATACATATATATATATTATATATACATATAATAACAGCTGAAAGATGACTGACAATGGTCCAAAACTATTTTAATGATCTGGGACTTATTAAAAGATGCTGTGTGTGTGTGTGTGTGTGTGTGCACACGCGTACTGGGGTGCTGCATCTGTTTCAAAGGAATTCCATACCAACCAAGCACACTGAATTTCAAATGATGGTTACGCAACTCCTAACTGGCATCCTTCCACCATTCCTCCCTATCAACTTTAAAAAGCAGAGTTATAAAACCGGAATTCAACCAGGTTGCTGTATCGCTCAACATTGTTCATTGGTCACTTCTCATCACCTTCAGCATGAAACGCAGGCACAAGGACCTGTTTGACGTCTCCCTCTGCCAGCCAGGGCACAGAGGCAGTTCTCACCTCCTGTGGCACCACGGTTCACTCCCCTGCTCTCCAGCAATGCAGACTGGCAGGCATCCTTTCGTTTTTCTCCATGCCTTGGGGCCTTTGCACCCTGGGATCCTTCTGTCTGTACCATCCTCTCCCTCACCCTCTGCTCTCAAAGACAAACTCCTCAGTCTTAACCTTCAGGGCTTTTTCCTGCACCTCTTTTGTCCTTAACTGATCTTCTCATTCTCCATTTCAGTGGTCTGCTTACCTATGTCTCCCACTCAAAGAGACTGTGCACAGGGGGCGAGGACTATGTGTCAGTTCCATCTGATTTCCCAATTCATAGCACAAGATCTGATCCCAGAAGGAGTCTGTACAAGTTTATTGAATAAATGGAAGAAAGAATGGGAGATTTGGACTTCTGAAAGCATCTTTTCACAGGAGAAATGCTGAAGATGATTCTGTGTTCCCAGCAGACCACGGACTGCTGGGAGGTAACAGAAGCAGCCTGGCCCTCTACCTCCATGTAAGAGCAGCATGAAGTTTGGGATCCTGACCTTAACTCCAGGCATAGACTGGATTGGGCTAGAAGTGACTCCTATGTCCTGGACTGTGCTTGGCTTAGGAGGTGACACATTTTGCGCCAGTGAGGCTCCAGGAGAAGGTGGCTGTAGGTTCTGTGATCATTTTTGGAGGAGGCAGGTAGCAAGTTGGTTCCCGACAGCCATCTCAAGAACAGGAAGAGATGCAGGTGTAAGACAAAGTTGACTCTGTAAAAGGCAGTGTCTCTGTTCATTTTATGCTGCTCTAATGGAGTGCCTGAGACCGTGAAGGCCAAGAGGAAGCTGCTGGCAGCGGGTGAGGGCCCTCCTTGCTGTGTCATAACATGGCAGAGGGCATCACATGGCAAGGAGCTATGAGCACGCAAACTCAGGTCTTCTTTTTTTTTTTTTTTTTTTTTTTTTTTTGACAGGAAGAGTGGACAGTGAGAGAGAGAGACAGAGAGAGAAAGGTCTTCCTTTTCTGTTGGTTCAACCCCCAATGGCTGCTGCGGCCGCACGGCGCTGATCTGAAGCCAGGAACTTCTCCTGGTCTCCTATGTGGGTGCAGGGCCCAAGCACTTGGGCCATCCTCCACTGCACTCCCGGGCCACAGCAGAGAGCTGGCCTGGAAGAGGGGCAACCGGGACAGAATCCGGTGCCCCGACCGGGACTAGAACCCGGTGTGCCGGCGCCGCAAGGCAGAGGATTAGCCTATTGAGCTGCGGCACCGGCCCAGGTCTTCTCTTCTTCCAAAGTTGCTAATGCCAGCACGGGCACTCCATCCGCAGGACTCCATCTAATCCCATTTACCTTCTAAGACCCTATCTCCAAGTGCTGTCAACAGAAGAATTTGGGTACTAATTTTTCCAACACATGAAATTTTGAAGAAATATTCAATCCATATGATACAGAATGGAAAGGCAGAAAAAGCCTGGATCCTTGAAGAACACATGGAAGGACTGGCTGGGTCCCTCAAACACCCCGCTTAGGACTTTCACATGCATGGTGGTAACATTTCTTGGTCGTGGAGCTCTGCAAACCAGATTTTCCGTCACTTGCAGCTGGAAGCAGGGCTGATCCCTGGGAAGCTAAACAGACAGAAGCTTGAGGTTTCTTCCCTTCAACTGGCTCCTTCCAACCAACGCCCTGGGAGGGCTGAAGTGTTCCCAAAGTGCTGTGTTTTTGTTAAATTCACAAAGGCAAGGACTTTTAACCTCAATCTATTAAAACCACCACCTCTTTGCACTCGGATGCCCACTCCATTGCAGTTGAAGCAGCCACAAGTTAACTCAGGGATCTGACCAAGAAGTAGATGAACCAGTAACTCCTCCAGCTGGGTGGGCAGGGATGTGGTTCATGGTCATATTTGAGTTTCACTAAGTCACACTGCATGTTCCAGCATAGGAATGGCTTCCAAGAATCCTGCTACCACCCACACAGCTGACTCACCTGGCACTGTGTCTCAAAGATTGTCACATGCTATGAAACATGGAGACCACAGCACATAACATGGGATAGTGGAAAGCAGAAGAGGAACGAGATTTGGAACATATTCTAGAAGCTTTCTTGTTTTCCCAGCTACATGAAATTGTAAGTGAAGGATTCCATTCCCCTCAACGCCTAGTCACAGTGGGAGTTCTGTGGCAGGTGTGATGATGGCATAAACCTTCAACGACACTGCTGGATGGTGCTGTGGTTAATGAGCGTCTCAGCTGAAAGGATGGTTAAAGATGGGTCACTGGCTATGAAAACCTAGCCCTTGGGGATGGTGCTATTGTGTACTGGGTAAAGTTACCGCCTGCAGTGCCAGCATTCCATATGGGCAGTGGTTCGAGTCCCAGCTGTTCCACTTTCAATCCATCTTTCTGCTATGGCCTGAGAAAGCACTAGTAGATGGTCCAAGTCCTTGGGCTCCTGCACCCATATGAGAAACCTGGAAGAAGCTCCTGGCTTCTGATAGGCACAGCTCCAGCTGTTGTGGCCAACTGGGGAGTGAACAGTGGATGGAAGATCTCTCTCTTTCTCTCTCTCTCTCTGCCTCTCCTTCTCTAACTCTGACTTCCAAATAAATAAATAAATAAATAGATCTTAAAAAAAAAACTAGCCCTGAAACCTTTCAGCTTGAGAGAAGATACTCAAATTTTGGGCAAAATCTACAAGACCTTACCAATAGTGAGTTGTGAAGTTACAAGAAACTTTAAAAACTATCGACAATGAAAAATGTTGAAAAGCTGTGCTACAGGAAAGACTGAATTACAGTCTATTGGCTATAGAGAAAAATGATACTGTAAAGCTGTCATCATGTTGTAAAGCAATCAAAGATAATTCAGTCAAGAACCTCTGAAAGAAAGTATTTTAGAGGGGTATCAGGCTGTTAACCAAGTAGCAGCAGGTTAATGGGGGGGGGGGGGTTGATGTTTGTGTTCTCAGCTTTCTAAAATGTGTAATTTGTTGTTATTTCTTTGCTCATTTAAGACATTTGTTCTCATACTTAATTTTGTCCTGGTAATTATGTGTTTTTTTTTTTCTAGAGAGGTCCCTAAATTGTGTAAGCCTCAGCTCTGTTGAACTGGAGTAATGTTCCAAGCAAGTATTTTAGAAGATCCACAGGAGGACTGCAGAGACGGACCGGAGAATGCTAATGTACTTGTCACGTGAAGTCCCCTGCACGGTAACGTCACACATAACCATGACTTATCAGAGCTGAGGAACCAGCATCCATACAACTTTAATGATTGAACTACTGACCTATTCCAGTTTCCCACGAAGGGTCCTTTTCTGCCCTAGCATCCAATCCAGAACTCTGCACTGTGCTTCGTTGTGCCAGGTTTCTTCAGTTCCCTCCTATTTGTCACAGTGTCTCACTCTTTCCTTCATGGCCTTGGCATTTTGAAGAGGACTCTATTGTCTTTATTGCCCCTTAGTTTGGATTTGTGTGACCTTTTCTCGTGATCAGACTTGAGTTGGGCATTTGGGGGAGTTCAGCACTGGGGTGAATGCCTTCTCATTGTGTCTCAGCAGGTGGACTCACTGTCAACCCTGGCACTTGGTGAAGATGGTGTGTGTCCCATGTTCCCACTATAAAGTTACCATCTTTCCTTTTCCATTTGTGAGAAGTGAGTCATTATGTCTAGTACACTCAAAAGGACTATGTATGTCAGGGTTACGCTCTTCTGTTTGAGGGAGGAGTAACAAGAGTTCGTGAAGACGCAACTCACGTTTTTAAGGGTTTATAAGCAAGTTGCCAAACTTATAATTGTGGGGCAGGTACTGTGACATACTGGGCAAAGCCGCTGCCTGCAGTGTCAGCATCCCAAATGGCCACTGGTTTGAGTCCCAGGTGCTCCACTTCTGACCCAACTCTCTTCTATGGCCTAGGAAAGCAGTACAAGATGGTCCAAGTCTTTAGGTCCCTGCACCCATGTGGGATACCCAGAAGAGGCTCCTGGCTTCAGATCTGCTCAGCTCTAGCCATTGTGGCCATTTGGAGAGTAAACCAGCAGATGGGAGACCCCTTTCTCTCTCTCTACCTCTGCCTCTCTGTAACTCCGCCTTTCAAATAAATAAATCTTTTTGAAAAAAAAAAAAACTTACTATTTTAGGAAAAAACAACTTTATGCCTTCATGACATTCTACAGGAATAGAAACTAAAATATTGATAGCAACTGTCTCTGGGTGGTGACATGTGCACAATGTTTTTGCCTTCAATTTGCTAATAATATTTTCCAAATGAATTTTCATTGTGAACAATTATAAGTTGCATCATGAAAAGTTGAGAAAAACAGAAAGACAGAGGCCACATGCAAGGTTTGCTCATGAAAGAAGCTTTGAGGCAGAGTGGTGCCGTAGATAATCCACTCAAGAGGCCTGATCATTGCAACAGGTTGGGGTCTGAAGCTAAAACCAAAGCAAACATTTCCAGGGAGAAATCAAGGTGCAATATTTAATACAGAATCCTAGGGCACAAGGGGAGGGAGGAGAGGTGGGGGAAGGCCTGGGCAGGTGGCGCCTCCGGGGAATGAGCCCTCTGTGTTTTTTCAGTCTTAGCTTTAGAGCAGTGTGGCTGCCAACAGCTTCAAGGTCGCAGTCTGATGCAGAAGTCAAGTGAGCGCCCAGCCCAAGGGGAAAAAGACTCTGAAGTGCTGTGAGTGACCCTCCCCTTCCACACTCCCTCTGCACTCACAGTCCCCCTACAGCCAACAGCTTCTTATTGCAGGCACCTACTTGTCTACTTGTGGCTCCTCAGCCCTAAGAGTGGCCTCAATCAAGGGGGATGGGAGTTGGGGGACAACTAGCCAGCCTCCTTTCCCTTACTACATGCCCCAGGTGGTCTCAGAAGTCTCTGGTTGCCCGCAGTGATCACCTGCTCATTAACTGCATTGCTGTGACTGTCTCCCTTACCTACCCTACATATTGTTGTTCAACCATTGCTGTGCCCAATTTGTGAAATGGACTTTATCACAGGTGTGGACATGGAGGAGAACACAACATATGTATCAGGGTCAGTGCTGTTCATGGCGTTAGGTAACTATTAGGAGTCTTGGGGTGTATCTCCTGGAATCTCCTCCTGACATCAACTCCTTGATTCCAGTCCTAGAGTCAGAGTCTACCACTGGGGGACCCAGCCTAAGGCAGCCTCCTTATCTTTGGAGTTCAGGTTCAATTCCATGAATCGTATTCCTGCTATCTGTAATAGTCCAAGACTGGCACATCAAGTCCAAGGGCTTCCAACTGGACAGAACAGGGATGGTAAAGTTGGGGAAGATTTTGAAGCAATGGGCAAGGTGTTTTCATGCACCAGAAGGTGCCTCATAGAAGGGGGGCATGTTCTCTCCATGTAGCACCAGCACTTGCGAGAGCCTCATATAGTAATAACGAGTATTTTCACCAAGCTATCAGCTTGTCTGGGCAGGTGTTACCATCCTCAGTAGCTGTCACAGCAGCTGTCAAGAAGCAAAGGATTTCGGGAGACATTCATGGGTTCCTTTCTTGGTGTCGTCTCCTCCTTTCCTCCCGGAGTAGTGCCCTTGTTTTTCTTTAGAGAATTTACCCATCTCTTAGTTCAACTCTTTCGGTGTAGGTGGGTAGATGTTCCCATCCCTGCTCTGTAGCTCATCCTTCCTGCTGCAACGATTGGTTCAGAGGTGGGCATGTGAACCAATAAGTCTGAGTCTTAGGACTTCTGAGAGGAGCCAAGAAAAGAGTTGCTTTGGTTTTCCTGGTGGATGAGAGAAGAGGCCTGGAGCAGTGGCAGCTATTTTGCTAACACAGAGGTTGGCCCAGGAGAGCTTACAGGAGAGGAGGGCAGCAACACGGAAGGCAGAGGGGAGAGAGCACCTCATGTTATTTTGTCGCATTTTTGAACGCTGGGACAAGTCTCAAAGTCATTTTTGTTCCCAATCATGGCTTTCATGGGACAGATTTGAGTGTGTTTTCTGTCACTTAGAATATTAGGTCCTAACTGAATCAGTGCTCAACATAGGTTTTCTGGTGGATGAATGGTATAAAAGTGAAGCAGATTTCAGGCAGGCTTAGAGAAGGGCTTGTTAAAACTCAGAGCTCTGAGATACGGAACAGGATGGCCCCCTGCGGTAACAAATTTTATACTGCCAAGGGTGTAAGTACAGAGCGCATCACCATTCTGTCAGGGGTGCTAAAATAGGAATCCCCGTGGGTGGGAGATGGATTGCTACGAAGGAGAGACAGCGCTTTCCCGGGTGTTAACTTCTATCAGTTATAAATTCAGCGAGACCCCACAGCAGACAGCAAGCCAAGAAAGGTATCTTCAAGAAGGTGCACAATTTGAAGGAGATAGTACAACATAAAGCCACGACTGGAGAACTGATGTGGAGCCTAGTCGGTCTTTGTCACTCTACACTCTTGGAGTAATCTAAGTGAGAGGAAGCAAGAGAGGAACTCTGGGTGTAAGCCAAGAGTGTGACCAAGTGGCATGAGAACTGGGTGACAAGAGGTCCCGCTGGCCAAGCAGGACTATGTGAAGAGCAGCTGGGCACCAGGGACAAGCCTCATTGGAAGATCTGGCTGCAGTCCAAAGACCCAGTCAGCCCTGTTGCTTGTGGCCAGGGTATGCAGCAGGCCTCAGAGGAACCCTGTTCTCACGTTGATTTACACGTGAAGGGCAGCGTTTGCTCCATGGAGTAGGGTGCACACTGAAGGGCTCGTCAAAGAGTAGGCATCCAACACTTGACACAGTGGACTTCCTTTTTCTTTCCTTTTCATTGGTTTCCAATGATAGGATTTTTATTATACGAGGGTTTGTCATAGCAGCTCCTGTGTGCATGCATCTGAAGCTAAATTTACAGCCAGGAGCCGAGGAAGACGGGGACCCACCAGATCCATGTTTAAGTCTCAGCCCTGCCAATGGCTCCCCTCTGATCATGAAAACATATTTATTTTTCTGAGCATCACCTTTCTCATCTGTAACCCGGGACTCCTGGCAGCCCCCCACCCCCAAGAGTCACTGCTAAGATAAAAATGTGGAAGTGGTGCAAAAATCCTGGCCCACCCAAAGTGCGCCAATAGTAAGAGGCATTTAATGCTTGCATTGGATCTGAAGAGCCTCCTTGGCCCTTAGGATAAAGACGTGATTCATCTAAAGCATCTGTCTGTGCAATACAGAGAGAGAGCCAGTGTCCTTCCCAAACCCGCTGTGGCCCTGTGGTCTTCTGTTCCCCCAGAGCACAGTCAGAGAGTGGCTGCAAAGACAAGGAACGCGTGTTGGTGAAGTGCGACAGGAGGGGATGGTGTGGACTGCGGCAGCGTGGAGAACGCAGGTCCGCCAAGAGGAGCAGCTGCTCTTAGTTCCAGCCAACTTTCGCCAGGCAGGCATGGGGGTTGAGTGACATCAATTTTTTAACAGAAGCTAGAAAGCCAGCTTCCCCGACCCCGCCAAAATTCTCCTGATTTTTAAACGTCTTCAAGTAATTAAAAATAAAAACCAAGATCTTTACGGGCCAAAAGAAAATAGGAGCCAAGGCGGAACCGGGTGCATACCACTTGTTTGCTACATGTGCTTTGAAGTCTGGAGGGTGGCCTGTGTGCTCCAAATGCCAAGGCCACACAGCCTGTGTCCCTACTGGTCTCCATCCATCCTTCAGCAGGGACTGCGTAGGCAGGGACAAATCCTTCCATGTGTTGATAGCTGATGACATGCTGGGAGAACCATCAAGGGCGAGAGGAACAGAGCGGGCAGAGAGATCAAAGTTACTGAGGTCCCTCCTCCTCCAGGCCCATGCTCTGTTTCCTTGGAGGCTGCAATTCAGCCTGCTTCAGCTCAGTTTATTTCAAGCAGATTTCCCAAAGAACAGCACATAGCAAGCTCCAAGCCAGATCGAGGGTTTTGTTTGTTTGTTTGTTTTACACTCCTACCGTGTTCTTGGCACAGAGGTAAGTGTTTAAAATACTTTGTCTCATGAGGCAAAAATTCTCCTCCTCGTCCCTTTTCCCATAGTTGGAAAGGCATGTACCCAAGGCTGCCTACCTGGTCGTAACACAGCTGGGTCTCAAATCTGGTGGGTCGGTCTCCATATTTCCTGTTGGTTTCACGTCACCCTTTTGCTGGGTGTTAAGATGCCTGTTAGGAGGCCCCTGTTCTACATCTGAATACCTGGTTTGATTCCTGGCTCTGGCTCCAGCTTCTGGCTCCTCAACTCACATGGGAGACCTGGATTGAGTTCCTGGTTCCCAGTTTCTGCCTCAGCCCAGCCCTGGCTGGTGCAGGCATTTGGGAAGTCAAACACAATGTACACTAAGAAAGCACCTTCCCCAGTGAGTCTCATGGTTCAGTGTGCACAGGCACCGCCCTGGGACCTCATTAGACAGCAGTTTTGAGTCAGCAGGTCTGGGAGACCTCTGGGTCTGCATTTCCAACCAGTGTCTGGCAATTACCATGCTCTGCCTCACTTCCTTGAAACAAGCAAAGCTCTATTGAATGATCTTAGCCAGGGCTCGCAGCCTTTTGAGAAGAGCCAGAAGATCAGAATGATGACAAGGGTGTGGCTACTCGGTGGGAATCCATCGCCATGCCTGGGAAGCAACCCCTGCCCAGCTGCTTCTGGTGAGCTCAGCAGCATTGTCCCCATACCCACAGAGCACTGGGCACACGGTGTGGGTCACACAGCTGTGGACGTCGGACACCACTTAGTATCCCACTACGGTGCAGCTCAGGATAGCACCAGAGTCAAGACAAAGGAGGGAGGCTCCTGTGCCAACAGAGTGAGGTGGCTGATTGCTGGGAGCAAAGTTTGTCCCTCATATCCACAAGGGATACACTTCGAGACTCCTAACAGACGCCCAAAGCCATGAATAACACTGACTCCGATACATATGTTGTGCTGTTCTCCATGTCCACACCTGTGATCAAGTCCATTTTACAAACTGGGCACAGTAATAGATGAATGAGAATAAGCAATATAAGATAGAAAGTAATAACAAAATAAATAAAAGTGATGTGAATGTGGCCTCTCCCTCTCTCCCCCTCTCCCGCAACATCTCATTGTACTGTACTCACCTTTCTTATTTTTTTTTTTAAAAAAGATTAATGTTATTTATTTGAAAGGCAGAGTGACAGAGAGGGAGACACACACAGTGGAGTGGGGAGGGGATATCTTCCATCTTCTGGTTCGCTCCCCAGGTGGCTGCAACAGCCACGTCTAGGCCGGGCAGAGAAGCCAGGAGCCAGGAACTCCATCCAGATCTCCCAAGCATCTTCTACTGCTTTCTCAATCACATCAGCAGAAAACTGCATCAGAAGCAAAAGAGCCAGGACTCTGACCAGCAATCTGATAGGGTGAGTGAGCATCTTACGTGGCAGTTTAACCTGCTGCACCACAAGGCTGGTCCCTTCTCCTTGTGCTAATGTGACTCCTGGTTCAGACCACAGTTACCCACTGCTAACTGGAAGTGTGGAAAGCAAAGCAGTGGCTAAGTGGAGACTACTGTAGTAAAGAGAAGAAAAGGAGGAGAAGTGGGGGTGCTGGGGAAGCCCCACTCAGATCTCCTGCAGCATGGGGTGTCCACCTCCAGCTGCTACCTATGATTATTGCGACAAAGGGCTCCCACAGGGTATCCTGCAGACAGGTGCTTCTCCCCAAAGAGAAATACCACCCCCTTTACACTCAGGGACAATGATTGCCCTTGACCTCTAGGAGGAGTCAAGCCAGTGGTGCAAGCCATGCTCCAGAGCTCTCCATGGGATAAGGCAGAAGGGGACCCCAGCAAAGACCTCCTCTTTCCTTTCCTCCTGCCCTGTCCTTTCTCCTGAGGTCACTTCCCCCAGTAAACCACCACTCGCACCCAACTCCGAGTCTCAGGCTCTGCCTCTAGGGAGCACCACCCAAGACAGAAGCACACACAGGGGGACCCTGCTGGGCACCAGCCATCCTGAGTCCTCACAAAGACAGGATGGCATGAGTGGTATTATCCCATGGCACGGATGAGCAGAGCAAGCCTCAGGGAGGAGACTTCACTGGCTGAGTACAGACAATGATAAACAGTTGGACCAGATGTGTGCCCGTGCTCTCTTCTTCTCAGCCCCACTGCCAGTGCCTCTGCCCTTCCTCCACCTCTGACAAGGCATCCGGGCACAGGACCCGAGGTTGCCTTACAGAGAGGCCTGGGTATGGGATGCTGGGGAGCTTCTCCATGGTCCTGTTCTTCGACAGCTTTTATAGGTGAAAATTTCTGTGGACTTAGGGAAGACCCAAGGGTGGGAAACCTTGACTGTATCCAAATGAATTCCCATACTCAGAGCCGATTCTCTCTGAACATGCATTTGCTCATCACTGACCATGGTTCTTTTATCCACGTTAAATTTTCTCTCGGCCAGTTCTTTCTGGGGCATATCCTTGCTAGAGGGAATCCTGTCTGGAGTTATGTTCCATAGCAAACTAGAACACTCAGGTGGAGTAAGACGGAGAGAGAGAATCCACAGACACCCCCTTCTGTTGCAGGGCTGCCTGTGGTGGTCAAGAACTTGGAGGCCGTTGTTCAACTCGATGCTCAGCTGTCATTCTATGATTTTCCAGATGGCGGTTGGGTGTTTAGGGGTCGGATAAGTCCAGGGTTCTTTGATTACAGAGAAAGTGGGTTTGGGCTGGATCAGGAATGATTCCATGTGATCAACACAGCAGGAACGCAGGCTCCAGGCTCCACGTAAAAGGAGTAAAGACCTTAGCCTGAGAAAGTTCTCTAAATACGAGCTAACTGGGATTATGCAGAGTGTGGAGAGATAAGAGATGAGTAATTTTGGAAGCCTGGGCACCAACATCAAGCTTCCAAAAGCAGGATCTTGGCAGGACTACTGCAAATTTCTCAGTCTAGATTCTATCTGTAAGGGCCTATCCTGGTGACCCCACGGCTCAGTTGGAGGAGCTGGGGGTTTCTCTAGTGGAACCCACTAGATTCAGAACCCTGGCCTACAGCTGCCTTATTTAATTTCTTACCCTCACCCAGCTGTGGCATCCTGTTTCGGGTGGCCTTCCCCCAAAATGCCAAACAAGGAAATACACATTCGCCACAAGACACACCTGTAGTTTCATCTCAGTGAAGCAATCCTGGGAGATTCCAGCGACAAGGTGTGTGGGCATTTGGGATGAGAGTGAGCAAGGCGGAGCTCCTGGCATTACATTTCTAGACCCACCACCATGAGAGGTACGTGTGAGCTGTGCTTCTGGGTTCTCTGCAGAGAGGGTCTTTTGGGAGAGCCAGCTTCCCACAGTTCTGGCTTTCTGGGCCACTGTATAAACTGGGACTTCAGCCATCTCTGCAGCCAGACCTCGCCAGGAAAATACAACCAGGAAATGAAGACACCCAAGAGTGACAGTCTCAGGCTCCTATTTGCAATCCACGGGCTCCAATCATAGCAAGTCCCATCCAACTCTGTGGGAGTTGGACGAATGGGGCTCCCTACTTTCCAGGCAAGGCCTGTGTGAGTAGAAAAGATCTACCTGGTTCTGTATTTCTGGATTAGAGAGACTCAGGCCGCCATGGACACCCTGGCTGAGCACAGGCCTGCAGGAGCGGGAGGCATGGACTGTCTCCTCCAATGCTCCTTGGTTACCAGAAATGTGCTCGGATGCCCTGAGAAGAAGCCTGAGGGTTTACAAATTTCCCCTGGCCTAGTTGGAACCAGCTCTGTGAAGGCAGAAGAGGGTAAAAATGTGCTTTATGCTTCAGGCAATGAGTGTAACCTCGCAGAACCCCTGCCACCAAGAGGATTCATACTGAGTTGTATGTACTATTTTTTTTTTTTTGACAGGGAGAGTGGACAGTGAGAGAGAGAGACAGACAGAGAGAAAGGTCTTTCTTTTCCATAGGTTCACCCCTCAATGGCCGCTGTGGCAGGTGCACTGCACTGATCTGAAGTCAGGAGCCAGGTGCTTCTCCTGGTCTCCCATGCGGGTGCAGGGCCCAAGGACCTGGGCCATCCTCCACTGCACTCCTGGGCCACAGCAGAGAGCTGGCCTGGAAGAGGGGCAGCCGGGACAGAATCCGGTGCCCTGACCAGGACTAGAACTCGGGGTACTGTTGCCTCAGGCGGAGGATTAGCCTAGTGAGCCTCGGCGCCAGCCAAGTTGTATATACTATTAATACCATCCAACGTGGGTCTCAGGAGCACCTGACTCCCCAGGACATCTTCAGTAGATGGTGTGACGTTTGGAGGCCAGACCTCGCCAGGAAAATACAACCAGGAAATGAAGACACCCAAGAGTGACAGTCTCAGGCTCCTATTTGCAATCCTCGGGCTCCAATCATAGCAAGCCCCGAAGGAGCCAGTAGGCCTTTCCTACTCAAGCCAGCAGTACAGCAGGGGGCAGAAAGGACGGCTGGGGATGCTAGTGCGGCTCCAGGCCGGCCAGCCAAGCATCAGCCACTCCTGGGAACTCTCAAGAAACGTGGTTTCCTATCCCCCACCCCAACTCTAGAACTACTGAACCAGAGACCCTGGGGATGGGACCCAGCTGTCTGTGTTACAAAGTTCTTTAGGGGAGGGTGAAGTTTCAGAATCACAGTGCTTCCTCAAACAGGGGACGAGATGCAGCCTTCAGTTTAGATACATAAAAAGCATAAAATCTATTTGAAAAGCAGAGAAATGGGTAGAGAGCTAGATCTTCCATCTGCTGTTTTACTCTCTAAATGCCTGCAAAAGCTGAGGCTGGGCCAGGCCAAAGCCAAGAGCCCTGGAACTCAATCCCAGTCTCGCACATGAGAAGTAGGAACCCAAGTACTTGGGTCAGCACTGGCTGCCTCTCAAGATGTGCATTAGCAGGAAGCTGGAATTGAAACAGATCTGGGACTCAAATCCGAGGAGTCCGGCATGGGAGGCGGTGTCCTGAGTAAGGTCTTAAACCATTGCTCCAAACACCTGTCCCCAGATGCATTCTTATTGACTGCTAGAATGTTTCAAAGGGTCTAAACAGGTTTCCTATGTTTTAAAGTAGTTTTAAAACCCATATTCCTAGCTTGTAATGGGAGAAATAAAAGGAAGATCTGTTCCCTGGGGACTCCCATGCTTCCTTGGTAATAACTGGAGCTGAGAAGAGGCCATCCTCGTAGAGAGGGCACGAGCCCTCCTGGGAGTGGTGGCCTCTCAGTACCTCCCCCTCCACTTCACTCATTTCCACCTGGAGACATGGGACCTGTTGCTCTGTGACCTACATAATGCCGAGCGTCACCTTGAGCTGAAGTTCATTCAACACACCGTTACCAAACGAACACTGGGACTTACCGCTGCACTTGTGGCCGCCTTCTCTCCCTAACTCTCACTGTTCCCCTCCCACTCCTCCTCAACCCCTCCTACTTTTTGTCAAGATGGAGGGAAGAGAGACAGAGAGAGAGAGCGAGCGATAGCGAGAGCGCCAAAGCCATGTGAGTCAGTTAATACGAGCAGCAACTAAGAGATGTGTTTGTTTAACTTTCACTCCCCTCTGATGGCACTCTTGAGAAAGTGGACTCATTATCACGTTCAGAGAGGAAGGTGCAGTGGCCTTCTGGAAGGGTTGGGAGGGATTGGGCGTGTGGCTTGGGTCTCATCAGAGTAGACAAGCTCATCTTTCAGCAACTGGTGTCCCCTTAGCCTGGGATTATCCGAGACAATTGACAACTTTCTCAGTGACAGACGCTGGCTAGACTCTGGGAACATAAACAGGTGATGGGGACCCACCCCCGTCTCTCTCTCTCCTTTGAAGCGGGTTGGCCCAGTCAGCAGGTGCAGATCAGTCTGCATTGTGGACCTCAAACACACTGTCTGAAATTCTCCCTCACTGGTGCCCGACTCTTGACCTCTTATGCAATTCCTTCGATCCTGTCTGTGTCCCCATCTACAAAGGAAAATCTCCCTTCGGGGGGGGGGGGTCTCTTAGGTCAGCTGGGCATCAGCTGAGGTTTCTGTCCATTCTGGGGAGGAAATGACAAGAATTTGGGAGTGAGTGGAATTCGAAGAGCATACATGTGTGGAAGGGAGCAGATGCTGGCCATTTATACCTAGAATTTACAGTCGCTCAATGCAGTCCTTTCTTGGGTAACCATGTTTGAGAGGTGACAGTGCTAGTGCCAGCCAAAACGGTACCTTTTCACTCTGCTCCAATCATTTTACAGGTGAGGATGTTGAGGCTCTATTAAGACATCTTGCTAGATACAGTTCTGGGGCTACACTTTGTGACTTCCAAAGGGTGTTTCTGCCCCCTGAGGAAGCAGGAGATGTAGAGGGCTCTTGGCCTTGGCTGGGCAGGAGGCTCATGCTGCCATTCCCTTTTCAAGACATGGGGCTCCTCGGCTCCCATGGTTTGCTCTTTTAAAGGCAGATCCTGGCAGCAAGGCTCAGAGGCACTTGGCATGCTGTCAGTTTGCTCTGTGGGGAGCAGAGCCATGTGGGTTGGGCAGGGCCAAAGTGCTGCATAGTCAGCAACTCGGGTCTCTGCAGCAATAGCCAGTCTAGCACGCTTTTCTCGGTTAACACACCAGCGGGTACATCGTACCTCCAGCCCGGAATCCATAAAGTCAAGGCAATTTCCTTAACATGCCATCAATAAGAGATTATGGAAGGGGGAGGGTTTTCTTTAGAAGCTAATGCCTTACTAAAGTTCAAATGAGGCAATATATAGTAAAATAAATTCAATCTCTATTTTCACTCCTTGCAATTTTAGTGGAGACTAAATGAAATGGAACTGTGTTGATCCTAACCCGTTCAATATATCTTCACTTCCTAAGAACCAAGGTCATTTTTACCTTCATGGGAAAGGAGGCAAAATATAAAACACTCACCCATACTGAACAGAAATGCATTTGTGGGTTTTTGAAAGCCAGGAAGATGACTGATATATTATGTCATTCACTTCATGGTGCAGCTGAATGTGTTTTATAGATAGAGTTTAACCTTGCCAATTCTGCTCCAAGATAATCCCCCTTCTGAGGATAAAAATAATATATTTAACATAAAATGAGAGGTTGTGGGAAGAAAACCAGCATCATGTGTCCCATACAACTGATAACCAAAAGTTGCTTGCACGGAGAGATGATCAGAACGAGTTCATGCTGGTGCAGCTTTCTGGCTAGTCATCACTCCACCACTCATCAGGAATGAGGCGGTGACCACCGGACGACTGCCGCCGTGTGCTGCTGAATGACGCAACATACCCGTTGTGTCAGGAGGCACCTGCCACGTGGCAGGGCAGCGAGTGGGCAGTGACACAGACTGCAATAGGATGGACCCTAGATTGACCCTCTGCCCTATCCTGTATGTGTTTTGTGTCCTGGAGAACTTTATTCAGCCCCTTTGAGTCTCAGTCTCTTTGGGAAATGGGATTAACAACACCTACTGTAGCAGACAGTGCAACATTGCTCCATCTTCCATGTCCCTTCTTTCTCTTCTCCCACAGAACTGCAATTTCGTTGAAGTTTTCTGAACTCCTTAGTCTGCAGAGGAATTCTGATTTATCCTAAGCAGTATCTGGAAGTCCCAGACATCTGTTATTGGTCCAGGAAGGAGCATGTGATCTTGGTTGGTCCAATCAGGATGCTAGATAGGACTTGGAGTAGTTGGAATTCCCAGGATGGTCTTCTCTGGTTTGGGACAGCCTCAATGGCTCATCCCAGTGTGTTATGTAAACATTATAATTTTCTCTGTATGCTGGGACAGAAAAGTTTGGCAGGCCCTAAGATAGGAGTCCACACCAGCTGTCTTCATTTTCAGAAGCCTATAAACTGGCTTCTATCTGACTTCACCCACTGAAATCACAAATCCATGTGTTTTTTTTTCCCTCAGTTGCTCATTTTCCTTAATCTCTCTACACCACTGGATTACTGTTTGCTGCCCCTTCTGCAAAACAGCTGCTGGCCTTGCCAGTGCGATAATCGTAACAGTGGTTAACATTCACAGGGTCTCTTTTAGGGGACATTAGGCTTACATATGGCATACCAGCTGCTGATCGTAACAACCAGACCTGGTGGCTAGTGTCCTCCCAGATTTACAGTTGAGGAAATGATTCCAGCAAAACTCTAGTCTCAGCTAGTGAATGCAAGAGCAGAGATTCGAACTTGAGTCTGCAGAAGATTGGGGTTACTTCCCACTGTGCACCACTCTTGCCTTTCTTCTGACCTCCATGCTGTCTCTGTTTCTGGCTTTTATTCCCTTTTCTGTCCTCGCACTGCTGTTTTACCCAAGACTCTGACCTTAATCTCTTCTGTCTACTACACACCCTTTCCCTCAAGGTCTAGCTTATGTCTTCAACTGCAACTCTGATGCTGAATGTGAATCAATGTTGATTTTTCTGAGGATGTTTGGAAGAGCTAACACACGGTATCCCACCAAATCCTCTATGGAACTCTGAAGGTCAACGCTGCACCCACTTCCTTCACAAAGGAGGAGAATGGAGTTGGGAGGAGCCTATGACTTTGGCTGCAGGCTACGCAGTTGGAGGAACATGAGACAGAGCAGCTCAAACCCAGCTCTGTTTTGAGACCAAAGCCCATGAGTGTGTAGGACACCCCTCCACCCACTTGAAATTCAGGTCAAGACCCCCAACTTCCCACTGAACATGACTGCTTCTGTACTCCACCAAGACATTAAATATAACATGTCTAGAATCCAAACTCATCCTTCCATCTTCCCTGCTTTATAGATGTGACACTACCTAGAACACTGTTTCCTTGGGCATCTATGTTGAAGTCTACAAGTCACCTCGAGGTCCACATTCCCCTTTTGTATCTCCAAGCTGCCACTCACCCCCATCAGTCTGATAGCTCCTACATACAAATTCACACTCCAGGTCTGGGGGCTGCTTTTTCTGTGCCCTGATGCCACGCACAGCCACCTGGATCACAGTGCCTTTCTCCGAGTCCCCAGCAATCACTGTCGGCAGCATTCCTACCAGAATCCGATCCACCGTCACTTACCTACTCTCACCTGTCTGCCAGTGCACTCACCTGTACCTGTGCCATCAGGGCAAGGAGGAATGTTCATTATTTTCTTTCATGATGGACTCTAAATTTTCTTGAGCCTCAGCATCAACTGCAGTCTTTTATCCCTCCCAAATAGGTTCGTGACCAGAGCATCTGAAATAAAGATGAGAATTTGCATTTTTAACCAGCACCTTTGGCATTTTAGTGCCTGTGTCCTCTCCCCTACCCTGAGAAACACTGGTCTGGCGTAACTGCTCATCCACAGGAAGGAGAACCAACTACAGAATGCATGTGCTCCTGCTGGCAAGTGGCCCTCTTGCTCACCTTGGACCCTCCTTCCTATTTCCTCTGATGCATTCTATCGCGAGCTCAGCCGTGGGTTATAGACTGAATGGGTTGTAGAATGAATCTGAAAACCTTTGTCCTAATATTTAGGAGTCATTCTCTGATTATGAGGTTGAGATGCCCGTGTTACTGGATGAATTCTGGCCTCCAGTAGGATATCTTGGGTAAAAAGCAGTGGGGCATGGGGCACTCTCTAAGATACTTAACCAGCACTCCTTTCAACTGTTGAGGTCATCAAGAACAAGGCAAGTCTGAGAAACTGTCATATCCACAAGGAAACGTAAGAAGACACAGTAACTAAACATAATGTAGTATTTTGGATGGAATTTTGGGCCAGAAAAAAAAGATATTAAGTAAAAAACAAGGAATATAAACTTTAATTAAAATTAATTTAAGTAAAGAAGTGACAAAGCAGGAACCTAAAACTATCTTTTAGTACATGGGAAGGCACAGAGACATCTGGTCACCATCCCAGTCTTTTCACAGAGTTGATCTTGCAAGTGTTTGCAAAGTTTGGTGCTAATCCAAGGAGTGCTTTGTCCTCTCTCCTTGCCCATCTGCTGGGACAAAAAGCTGGCCTGCCTGAAGGCCTGGATGGTGTGGGGGTCATTGAGAGCAAGGCCTTGGTATGGGGCCAGGCACAGTTCAGTCATTTCCATGGGACCTGGTACCATACCCAGCACTTGCCCCCCTGCTGTGTGACCTTAAGCATGTTACTTATCTTCTCATTTACTGAATGGACAGGACAGTACCCTCTTACGAAGTGTGCTTACAGTGAGTGCTTCGTGAGAGCAGAACCAGGGGTATATTACGTAGTACCTGGAAGACGGCACCTTACCTAAGGCACTCTGGCCAGCTGTACTGAGAGGTTCAGTATGGCACAAGATGACAATTCTGGAACCTTTCAGAAATTCTGTCTCCAGTAATTTTCCAAGTTGGGCCCTGTTCCATCCCTGCAGTAAACCCTTCCTAAGAGTACCCTCCCTGGCCATGGACAATGATTGGACAATTCCAACCGTAACTCAAACCTCCGGTTCCTTAGAAATGCAACATTTATCTGCTGCCTTGGTCCCAGATGCCATTTTTATTAGCATCTAAAAATAAAAGTAATAGTAATTTTCTAAAAAGTCACAGCCTCAACCTAGGAAGCTAGAGTTCTTCCCCTGGGCATGCTGTGAACAGTGGTGCACACTGCATCCAGAGTGCAAACCTCTGACCCATCACGTGCCTGTCAGTGTCAGTGCAACTCCCGGGAGGAGGACACAGGTCAGCGGTCCAGGGAGGAGGTATCCAGCCTATGCCCAGCACCATCTCAGTGCCTGGGGCCTCCCTTTCTTCAGTCTGCCTCTTCAACATTGGTTAAGGACACCCATGGAAGGGGGAGATGGTGGAGGGACTTAGGGAGCGAGGTAGGGAGGGAGGGACAGAGGGGAAAAGAGAGAGAGAGAGAGAGAGAGAGAGAGGGGCCTTGACCTCTTAAAGGTGAAAGACATGGCTTCAACAGGTAAGTCACAACCGTGGCTCCTTGTTGTGCAAACAAACCATCCATGCAGCTGATTAGATTTAGCATTGCCCACATCATTCTCGGGTGTACTCCATGCCATACGAGGGAAGATTCATAAGTGCAGTTCTCTGAGACACTGTGCTGCGGAGTTATGGCGTCTCTGTCCAGTGTGGCCTGGGAGGCCAGGGAAGTCGCGTGCAATTTAGTGCACCCCATAGATCTTTCTGGACACCTTTTCAATGGATCACTGTGGTTGTCGGCTATGCTAACAGCGGCAAGGAATGGTAATAGGCTAGTGGTCCTCAGATCCTTTCATGATGCAACACTTCTGGGTGGTCTCGTGCCCCACTCTGGAGGCCCCTAACTGAAGCAGGTACATTGGGATCTTCCTTGAAGAAATGCAGTCCTGGCCCTGGGGACCTGGATCCCCAGAGACAAGTGTGTGTTTTTGAAGTTGCTACTTGCATAAGTCATGTTAGAATGTATTTTTCTGGCCAGCGCTGCAGCTCACTAGGCTAATCCTCTGTCTGTGGCACCGGCACCTCGGGTTCTAGTCCCGATTGGGGCGCCGGAATCTGTCCCTGTTGCTCCTCTTCCAGTCCAGCTCTCTGCTGTGGCCTGGAAAGGCAGTGGAGGATGGCTCAAGTGCTTGGGCTCTGTACCCACATGGGAGACCAGAAGAAAGCGCCTGGCTCCTGGCTTCGGATTGGCGCAGTGCGCTGGCCACAATGCGCTGGCCGTGGCAGCCACTTGGGGGGTGAACCAACGGAAAAAGGAAGACCTTTCTCTCTGTCTCTCCATCTCTCTGTCTCTCTGTCTCACTGTCTAACTCTGCCTGTCAAAAAAATTAATTAAAAAAAAGAATGTATTTTTCTTAGAGAAAGAAAATTAAAGCAACACAATTTCAAGTCCTGTTCATGCCTCATTCCAAAAAATTTCGCTACCAATTGGGTTTTTTTTTCCAGTACTTTACAATGCATAACTACGAATGTGTGAATGTGTAGAAAGATGTGTGTGTAAGTGAAGTTTTCTTTTTCCCTTCCTTCACTTCTCTTCTTCCTTCCTCCCTCCCTCCCTGGATTCTTTACTTCCTTTTTTTCTTTCTCTACATTTAAAAAATACTTCTTCATGTAGATGTTTGTTTGCCTACATCATGTTCTCTTAGTATATGCCTTGTACTGTAATTTGGTGTTTTCATGATCAATGGCTGTGCCAGTCTGGGGTCTTCAGGAAGGTACAGGAGTCAGGAGTACAACAGATTCCTTGGGGTGACGCCAGCGAGAAGCACAGGGGAGGGAGCAGGCTTGAGCTGGGAGACAGCGCAGTGTGCTACACCCCCGACCATCTCTACCCAGTGGGAGCTCAGACTTGACATTGACCTTGGAGGAGTGACTCACTGTGCAGAAGCAGCCAGGCCTTAATACCCTGGGGGACTCCCAGGGAGGGCATGGTCTCAACTCAACTGCTGCAAAGAATCTTCAAGGCTCTGAAACTGGAGGGAGTCAGCTGGCTACATTTCTTGGCATTGAGAGTCAAGGTCTTCCTCTAAGGGCGACTGAAGGGCACAGCTGCCTCTTGGATCTTGGGATCTTTTCACGTGAGCTGTGCACTTCTTGTTGGAGAGTATTCCCCAGAATGGGTTTATTACACTTGCCTCAGTCGTTCCCCTGCCAAGGGATTCCTGCAATGTTTTTCTTTTTGCTATTATGAACAATGTGGTGCTAACATCCTTGGAGAGGACTCCTGGTCAACCTTCCACAGATGGAGCTGATAAGGTAAATCCAGAGAGGACGCATTTCTGGCTCTAAAGATGCCAGTTATGCATTCATTCGCCAAGTGTCTTCTCACAGGACTATACACAATGACCATTGCCTTAGTGGGATGGGAGAGCCTGCATTTCCTACACCCCCTGACAGGTCTGGGCTGGATAAGGGATTTCTGCCTTTGAGGCCAGCCTCTGTGTGTTGGAACTCTGACCCTCTTTGTCTAAACGTTGGCTCCTGACACCTGTAACTACAATGCTTTGTTTGCTTTGCGGGCGCTTGGCCAGCTAATGGGGCAAATGTAGGATTTATGATTATAGACTCTGGAAACAATTCATGGGGCTCATTCTTTTTGCACCTAACTGCGAAGCAGATACATTGATGAAACTCTTTTTGCACCTCGGTTTCCCCTTGTGCACAATGACAACAGCACCCATCTCCCAGGGTGCAGCTAATGGATGCTTCATGCTCAGTGCCCTGCATGGTGCGCAGTAGTCAACTCAATGAGCATTTGTTAATGTCTGACCATCTGGCTTGGACCTTCGTACCTTATCCCATGAAGCCACAGATCCTCAAGATCCAGCTGTCCTGCCCTGGCAAATAGGGTTCCCAAGATCTAGACCAGCCCCAGTTTTATTTAGGAAATGTCATCATCCCACTGTTCCCCTGGGCCAGGCTACTCCCAGCCTGGAGGGGCCTCTCTCCTGGCAGCAGCTGTAGAGCTCACACCATGTATATCCTCCCCACCACCGAGAAGCACCCTCTGCCTTGTCTTTGAGTGTCTTGTGGTTGAATAAAAACCCAAGATTCCCAGCCCTTTTCCAGATCTTAGTTTGCATTGACTACATTAATTCTCCAAAATATACCAAAGCCTCAATGGTTCCAATCTTAACTTTATAACTTGTGAAACCCATCAGTAAAATGGTATTGGTAATATGACCCACTTTATAGTGCTATTGTGAGGATTAAAGGATTAAAACACACTAAGAATTTAGAGCCGTGCTCAGCCAATAGGCCCAGTGCTATTATCTCTGTTTGATGCCATTCATTTGCACTCCTGGTTAACTGAGGATTTAATGTCTCCATGCTTACTGCAAGCAGATCTGACTTGTGTTTTGTTCAGTTGGGCACACCATAGCAGGCCTGGTGTGAAGAGATGGCAGAAATCCTAAATGGGCCAGAGATGGCAAAAGCAAAGAAAGAGAACTATTGGGCTGAGTGGGTGGTGCAAGGGTTAAAAGCACTTCTTGTCCCCACACTGAAGTGCTCGTTCAAGTCTTGACCATTCCACCCCTCATCCAGCTTCCTGCTAATGTGCACCCTTGGAGGCAGCAGATGATGGCTCATGTCCTTGGGTGCCTGCCACCTGTGTTCTGGGCTCCTTACTTCTGCCTGGCCTGGTCCTGGCTATTGTGGGCAATTGGAAAGTGAACCAGCAGATGGAAGATCTCTTTCTATGGACCTCTCTTATTTCTCTGCCCTTTTAAATAAAATGAAAACGAGGAAGTAAATAAATAATTGAGGAAAAAAAGAGACAGGGCCTCAGCCAGAGAGAGAGAGCTTACATATCTGCTCGGGTGACACCACCTTCATTGAGACACCTGCATAGGCACAGGGATCCTGTTCTCTGTGCTGCCAGCTCATCTCATTGCCGAGAAATGTGGCCTGTGTTAGGAGGAGCCCACTCCTCACCATTACCTTTAGGATCTTGGGCCCAACACTCTGAGCATTTTCAGGAAAACAAACTAACCAAAGTGGAACAAAAACTATGGAAGTTGGGACGTGTATGTGAAGCTTGTCGATTTTATGATGCTGTCAATCAACTCCAGTGAGTCCGGGTGGCAAGGCTGCGCCTCTGATGTAGGGCATTTCTGCAGTTTGTAACCTGCTAGATCACCTGAACGCTGGTGGAATCTTTCTCTCTTAAGCACATGGTAGCTTCACAGGTTGGAACATTTAAGTGGTGATTATGGGGCACTTTGGAATTCCAGTGGCCTGCATGAAACACTTTAGTTTCCCCGGGTTGATTTCTCCTGGGGTCCTATTTGACTCCTGTTAATTGTGGCCTTCCTTCCCCTTTTCCTCAGGGGCAGGTGATCAGTGGGCTGCCTGGCACATGGTATTTGTTGAAAAATTGCAGTTAGGAATCCAAGGACTTCCTTCCCCCCAGCAACTCTCTCAGCTTGCGTCTTCCCTCTTGGAGTGAAATTAAAGCTATTTGTCAGCAACCTGTTCAACCAGATGGAGCGCAAGTCTTCTCTGGGACCACGAATCTCCCTTTGGTCCACCTCTTTTATCTCGGGGGCTGCGTTTTTCACTTCCAAGGGCTCTATTTACCAGCTGCCAAAGCTCTCCTTCTCTCTGGCTCTGTTCCTGCGTATGCTCCTGAAATTCAGTCTATGTTACACACTGCAAAGAGAAGTATGTTTCGTGCATATTTTTTCTTAGGCCCACCCACAGAATTTAGAGGGAGTGTAGTCAGAGCTGTTGAGGGCTCGATATCTCCAGCTTTGGTGGGGTGGACGAGGGCAGGAAGGAGGGCTTTCATCCATGGTGCTATCCTGATGTAGGGCAGATGGTTTATCGCCAGGGTCACCTGAGTAATTGGCATCTTGATTTATTCTACCAACCTTATACATGGAGGGGATAAAGAGCTATTGGAGGGGGCAGACATTTGGCTCAGTGGGGTAAGATGCCACTTGGGATGTCTCCATCCCATAGCTGAAAGCCTGGATTTGAGTCCTGGCTTCACTTCTCGCTAATGTGCACCCTGGGAGGTAGCAGGTGATGGCTCAAGTACTTGGGTTCCTGCCACCCACATCTGAGATCCATAGACTGCATCTCTGTGGGTCTCTCTGCCTTTCAAATAAAATTAAAAAGAAAATAAATAAAAATGTAAAAACAAAGAGCTGGGCCTGCATTGTTGCTTAGCGAGTTAAGTAGCAGCCTGTGACACTGGCATCCCATATGCGCCATCAGTTCATGTTCCGGGAGCTCCACCTCCAATCCAGGTCCCTATTAACATGCCTGAGAAAGCAGCAGAAGATGGACCAAGTATTTGGGCCCCTGCCACTCACGTGGAAGAACTAGATAGAGTTTCTGACTCATAGCTTTGGTCTGGCCCAGCCCTGGCTTTTGCTGCCGTTTGGGGAATAAACCAGTAGATAGAAGACCCTTCTCTGTCTCTACCTCTCTCCCTCTGTAACTCTGCCTTTCAAATAAATAAATCTTTAAAAAAAAAAAGAGCCATTGTAGGGTGGTTTTCAAACTTCTTAGCCGGGGAAGCCTTTATTGACATGATGTCGTTCATGGAATGGCAACCGAAAGCCAAGCAGGTGGCGTTGCTCTCCGTGGAGGTCCTGGCTCTCAGAACCCCTCCCCTGCCCTCTTCCACACTGGAGGCCCCTCAGACTCTGAGGTCCCCCAGAGGAGAGTGGCTCACATCCAGTGTTTCTGTGGGCTGTTCTTCCCCTTTGCAGATGATTTGTAACTAGAGTGGATCTTGTGTTCTGCCCGGATCCATTCAGATCCCTTTACCAGATCTGTGAGCCCCTGCCTGGCTGCGAAGAGCTTTTGCTACCAACAGCAAAAGGCTGCTCTCCAGCTCTTAGAATGCTTTTACCGGCAGCACCATGGACTTGACCTCCCCCGAGGACAACTAGAGACCACCAGCGAACTACAGAAGGGTTACAAGACCCCAGCTCCCGTCCCTGAGGGACATCCATGAGCTCAAACCAAGACTCCAGAGTTTCCTTTAGGGATCAGGAGGTACTCTGCTTGGACTGGGTCTTGTTGGAGTGGTCTTTGGTCATCTTCATGGGCACAAAGGAACCCAGCCACCAGTGGCCTTTTGGGTTCAAGGCAACTGCACGGTTGGGTTGGTCTGCTGCCAGGAAGCTAATGTTCGACTTATCAGAGATGTTGTTGCCTGGAAACTTGGGGCGAGGAGCCGGGGGGTGTGGTGGGGTAGACAGGCAGGCCCACAGGAGGAGAGCTGTGGGCAGGGAGCCCTCTTTGAGGTGGGAGGGGCAGCTTCCAGGGGGCCTCTGCCAGCATGGAGCTCTCACGGTCCTCTTCTCCTTTTATGTGGCCACTGCCCCCTGCTCAAAATTGGAGGCTCATTAGAAGTTTGGGGATATGCCTTTCAAGCTTTTGATGAATAGTTTCCTTGATGAATCCAAATTAAGGCCAGGGCTCTCTCATCATCTCTCCTGTGCCAAAGAGCATGGCAGGAAATAGCTTTTCCTTAAGGCTCTATGCCTTTCCTGGCTTTTGCACAGTCAGCTTCTCATGTGTGTTTCTCACTGGGTCAGGAGGAGAGGGAAACGAGGAAGGCAGGCATTACCTTGGGCCACCCGAAGCTTTTCTTGGTCACTAACCAAGCCCAGGCTAGTGCCCCTTCCAGTGTCTCTGCAAGGCCCCCATGCACCACTTCATTTACCATTCTCACATTGCCTGTTTACTTGTCTGGTTGATGAGGTTGAGGGAAAGCAGGTCTGAAGGGTTTGAAGTCACTGAATCATGCCAGCCAAAGGCAGTCACTGCGCTGTCATCAAGTGGTGCATTTGTGCTCACTGGCCTTGCCCGCTTGGCAACACAGCAGCAGCCCCAGGGTGAACATGAGACTATAATTTGCAGATGGAAGAAAATAGGTCACTCTTCATATGCATGGACTGTAATTCTTAAATAACAAAGTGAGGGCACAAGATATCCTAAGTGTGTGTGGGAACCACAGAGAGAATAGTTATAAACCCAGACTGGGTTGCCCTTGCTATTAAACAGGCCACGCCTAAGCTCTCCCAGCTCAGCCACAGTGATGGAGACTCGATCACGGCCTTCCTCTCTCTCTCATTCCTGCCAGCGTCCTAGGAGCTCCTGAGCGATTGCTTTAACACCCGCCGGCTCCCAGTCTGCTCAGTTCTCTCCTCTGTGCCTGCGGCCCTGTCTGGGTGTTGGCAGCCCCAGGGCTGCTGTAGCCTCTGGATCTGCCACTCTCAGTCCAGCTTCTTGCCCACTCTGTGTCCTGTGCTTCCGTGTCCATGTGTCTTCTCTATTGGAGGGTGCGGGCAGCCAGTCTCCCCTGGGTTGTGCATCTCCTCTTTGCCTTAGGAGGCATCGCACCATCCTGTCTTTGGCCAGCCCCCTCAATTCCCCGCCCCTTAGCCTGCAGCTCCTGAGCTGCAAACCGGGTCCAGCTTCTCCATTCTTGTCCAGCCTGAGGGGTGATTCTAAGGCAGCCTGGCACTCCCACCTGTGCCCTCAATGCTGCTCACTGTGTGTATGCCTAGTTCTTCCTGCTCCTTCACAGAGACCGTTCCAAATCATGCTCAAGAATCAGATAAACTCACTTGTACCACAGAAAAGAGGTCCTAGCCAGGAATTCCTCCACTTCTTATTCCAGGTATTGCAAACCTCCTTGTACATCATCTCCCCGCTTCCTTCTTTTACTACCTTGCAGTGTTCTTCCATTTAGGGGCATCAGGTGTAAGGCTAGATGTCACTTCTCACAGCAAGTACGCCCTGAACCCCCCCAACCTGACTTGAACTCCATCCCATCACAGCGGACTGTGATGCGATTCAATCTGTATCTTTCTAGGTTGTGAGCTCTTTGGGGCCGACAGGGGTCCTCTTGTTCCCTTTGCCACCTCCCCTCAATACTGAGCGCAGTGCCTGGGACATGCTGTTGAGTGAATGAATATTGCTTTCTTTCCACAATTAGCCCATTGGCCTGTGTTCTGCGTCCCTTCCGTTCCCTTCCGGCCTTCTTGTGCCATCAGCTGTTCCTTCTCTGCATTGTGTCTTCCACCTGCCTTCCTGGGCTGCTTTGTAACCACTATCATTGTCATTACCAACAACATCACTGTCAAATCCACATTACTGGGCATTTAATATATTCCAGGTACTCTGCTAAACACTTTACAGCCACGTGCTAGTCGTCCTTATGAGATTCCTATGAGAACAGTATTATTCCTTTTCCTGGTGTCATTTAATTATGTCTCCTTCATTTAAAGCACAGCTCTTTTCAGACCGCATGCCCCTCCACTTCGTGTCATATACCTTCCATTATGTCCACACCACATCTCCAGCATATCGCCGCCACCAGCCAACTCCCTGTACCGCCTTCTCTCCTAGGCTTATCTCCCTGGAGCTGAGCCCTGTCTGCCTGTGGAAGCTCCCGCTGACGTCACCAGCGACCTCTGTGTAGTGGACTCAGGGGCTGTTTCAGGCTTATCTTCCTGGTTTTGCAGTGCACAAGATGACACTGATGGCCACGCCCTCCCCGGGGTTTTCCTGCCTTTGCAGCTCGCATTTCCGCTGGCCCCAGTGTGTGCTCCCTGGGGCTCCATTCTGGGCTCTTTTCTTTCTTGCTCCATGCCCTCTCTCCAAGCTTTCTCTGCTTCAGTGTAACTAACAACCCCACTGTCCTCCCAGGACCTTATAACCAAGGCCACTGCTTCCACCTTGGTCACTCCTCCCCGGAGGCAAATCCCATATGACAATCAGGCTGTATCCTTCACTGTGCCCCACCCAGCCAGTCCTCCTGATTCCTTCACGTGGCCTGTGATGCTCTCACTCGCCCAGTGGCCCTGGGAAAATGTCATCAACATTTCGCTTCCTTCCTTTCTCTTCCAACCTGTAGCTAACCGGCCACAAAATCTCATTCATGACTTCTGCTGGGCTTCTCCAGGCCTGTTTTTTCTTCCTTTTCATCTCCATTGTAATTGTTCTGGTTCAGAGAGTCACCCTGTTTTGACTGGTTAATTGTAGTTGTCTCCTGAATATCTTTCTGTTCATCCAATGAGTGGTGTGCATATTTTTTTTAAATAAAAACATGATGATACGTTTCCTCAATCTTAATTCCTTATTAGTTTCCTATTTTCTTTCAAATTCTTTTTAAAGAATATTTATTTTAATTTATTTATTTGCAAGGCAGGCAGGCAGAAGCATCCCATCTGACAACTCACTTCCTGAATTCTTACAACAGCCACGGCTGGGCCAGGCCAAAGCCAGGAGCCACTGAGTTTTCCAAGTGGATGGCAGGGACCCATACTTGAGCTATCACCTGTTACCATGCAGGGTATGCATTAGCGGGAAGCTGGAATTGAGAGCAAAGCTGAGTCTCCAACTCAGGCACTCTGATATGAACTGTGGGTGTGCCAAGTCGCATCATAACTGCTAGGCCAAACACCTACTCTTGGACGAACTCTTAAAATGCTTAGCATGAATATAAAGACTCCTCTTGATCCCAGTGCTGGTGTCTTTCCTAGCCTCATCTTCTGCCTCCATGCCTCTCCTTCCACTGCGCACCGGTGATACAAGGGCTGTGAACCTCATGCCCTCCTGGGAATCAGCCACACTCTCTCTCACCTCTTAATCTTTACCTCTGCTCCCTCTTTCCCGCTTGATGACTGGCCCCAGTCTGCCTTGGCCCCTATTTTGTGCATACTTCATTACAGAAGTGACCTTGTCGTATTACAAATATTAGATATCTCTTTGTATCCCCAACAGACCATAAGCACCCAGAGGATGTGGGTTTTGCCTTTTAGTTTTGTCAGATGAGTACCAAGGGAGAGATTGGCATGGGTGGGCTGTAATTTAAGAAGAAAATTATACAATCTTTTGTTTCATGCAGATCATTTAAATGAATGATCAATTCTTATGGTGAGAGGGAGATCACACAATTCCAAAACCTAATTATAGGTGACACTTTGGGCTGGAAACAAGAAACACCAGGAAAGGTCACTCCTGGTGCCACCTTCCCCTCCTTTCTTCCTGAAGAGGTGTGCGGGAGCTGTGGGAAGTCAGCTAGCGGGTACCTGGGGAGAAGCACGGGCAGGCATGCCCTGTTCAGTGGGTAAGTTTGCATTTGCCCCATCTGGTATCTTCACATCTACAGGCTTTTGGACTCAGCTAAGGCCGCCAGCCTTGAATGTTAATATCAAGCCATTGTGGGCAGCCTCTTTTCTTTGAAAACCTCATGTCTGGGGCTCTGTGGTTTCCCTCTCCTTCAAACGACCCCTGATCCCAATCACTCTCATGGAAGAGAGGCCCGATCACCAACGCAGGTGAATAATTGGAGTCCAACCTCTCTTGAGCCAGCAGGACTCATGGTCTACTATTGCCTGAGCTTGAACCAAAGTTATTTTCTGATTCTTATAAGCTCTGCTGGCCTCTCAAGGAGACATAATCAAGACTGGAGTCTGGTGGTAGGAAGACTGGACTAGATGCTCTCTGATGAGTCTCTGCTAACCACAAGCTTCTCTTGAGACATTTAGCTTGATGACACATGGTAGAGTGAGGATTCTTCTTGGTCTTCACCCAACTACCTAATGCCTAGAAATGGTCCATTATGCCTTGTGCAGGTGCCACTGCCGTGCGATCACAGATGAAAGACACAGGTCCCAGCTACCTTGTCACCAAACTAACAGCAAGCCCAGCTCCCAGAGAAGAGCTACTGGAATGACTTGTATTGTCTGCAGGCTCAGGCGGGAGCCCAGCTGAGCCTACTCTGAATGGATGGCCCTCAGAAAGAAGAGTGCAACAGATGATACTGCTCTTAACACCATAGGTTCAGCACATTGAGACTTAATGCTATAATGAGTACTCAAACAGTATATTTCACTTTGTGTTTCTATGGGGGTGCAAACTGTTGAAATCTTTACTTAATGTATACTAAACTGATTTTCTGTAAAAAAAAAAAAAAAAAAGAAGAAGAAGAAATTATCAATTCCCAACTTGACTCTCACTGGGATTAAACATGACAATAGGTCTGATCTGATTTTATCATCATTTAAAAAAAATCATCTATTATTTTTCACTTTATGTTTCTGTGTGGGAACAAACTGTTGAAATCCTTACTTAATGTATACTAAGCTGATCTTCTGTATATTAAGATAATCGAAAATGAATCTTGATGTGAATGGAAGGGGAGAGGGAGTGGGAAAGGGGAGGGTAGTGGGTGGGAGGGACGGTATGTGGGGGAAGCCATTGTAATCCATAAATCGTACTTTGGAAATTTATATTCATTAAATAAAAGTTAAAAAAAAAACACCATAGGTTCTGGGATAGCTGCTGTGACGCTCAAACCAGCCACTGGTATCTCTGCTTCCAATTTTTCTGCCATAGCTCAGCAGACAAGGAGAAGCAAGTGACACATAAAAGCCCAGTGCAACAGGGGACGGAGCCAGGTCTCTGGCCCACAGGTCACCTGGCTGGAGAGAGACTCCGGGAAGGAGCGGAGAAGCAGACCGGGGCTACCCATGAAGCCCAACTCCTTTTCCTCTGGGGCAAGTCAGGCAGATCCGTTAGTCCTATTTCAGGCAGGAGGACAAACAGCACTTTGTTTCCCATTCATGAGACAGGGCTGAGTCATGTTACAGTGCCGCTTAAAGTGCGGTGCTTAGGGGCCAGGTGGGAACAACGACCGAGACACAGAAGGAGTCTTTGGAGTGAGCCCACTCAGGGGTGCCGTTGCCCTCCAGCTCTGAAGGGCAGAGGAGGAAAAACTGTAATTTGCTCTGGCCCCACTGCGGGTAGGATGTTAAACCTAAGCAAGCGTTTGCTTTGCTGTGATCTGGTTTGGAAGGCTCCCTGCCTGAGGTGAGTAAGAACTGCAGATCTGGAACCGCCCAAAAGATTTTCTTGTGGGAAATCTCTGTCTTCCACTTAAGTGCTTCCATTTATTTTTATAGTTACTGTTTTGCTGACACGGCAATACCTGGATTGTCCTCTGTGTGAAACAGAGGGCAGCAAGCTACCCTCTTCGTGCCATGGTGCCCCTGCCCACACCGTGCATCAGCAGGTCGTGGCCATCCTGCCAGCCCCTTTCCACTCCACCGACATTCATACAGAAATGGACAGATATTCACAGTTCTGTTTCTAGCACTACACAATAGGATTACGCCGAACAAACAGTTCTTGAATTTTCTCACTGAGCAGTATCTTCTAGAGCTCTTTTTGGGTCAGTACATAGAGGCTGAATTCGTTGTTTAAAAGGATGCAGTTAGTATTACATCACAGGAACATCCATGCTCTATTAACTATTCCCTTTAAAAACTTATTTTCATTTGAAAGGCAAGGGGTCTGTGTGGGGGGCGGGGGGTGGGAGAGGAGAGGAGAGAGAGAGAGAGAGAGAGAGGCTTGCATCTGCTGGTTCACACCCCAAATGCCTGCAACACGTGGGTCAGTCCAAAGCCCTGGAATTCAATCTGGGCCTCCCTGGTGGGTGGCAGGGACCCAAGTATGTAAGCCACACCTGCTGCCTCGCAGGTGTACATCAGCAGGAAGGCAGGATTCACACCGATGCTATGAAACGGAATGTGGGCATCCCAAATGGCATTTTTTTTTTTTGACAGGCAGAGTGGACAGTGAGAGAGAGAGACAGAAAGAAAGGTCTTCCTTTGCCGTTGGTTCACCCTCCAATGGCCACCGTGGCTGGCGCGCTGCGGCTGGTGCACCACGCTGATCCGATGGCAGGAGCCAGGTGCTTCTCCTGGTCTCCCATGGGGTGCAGGGCCCAAGCACTTGGGCCATCCTCCACTGCACTCCCTGGCCACAGCAGAGAGCTGGCCTGGAAGAGGGGCAACTGGGACAGAATCCGATCCCGACCGGGACTAGAACCCGGTGTGCCAGCGCCGCAAGGTGGAGGATTAGCCTAGTGAGCCGCGGCGCTGGCCATCATTTGCTTTTAAACCATCTCCACTTGGTACCTGCTACAGGCACGTATTTCACTACCTTTTCTTTGTTGCCAGCTGATGGTCTTACTCAGGTTTTGCCTGCTTGATAAACTTTTACATTTTTATTTTTTCCTCAGGAAATCATCCATGGCCTATAATTTTCACATTTGCTGATAATTACATTTTATATATGTAGTATCTTTCTATTTATAAAAAAAAATGGGTGCTGGTTCTAGTCCTGGTTGCTCCTCCTCCAGTCCAACTCTCTGCTGTGGCCCACAAAGGCAGTGGAGGATGGCCCAGGTCCTTGGGCCCTGCACCCACATGGGAGACCAGGAGGAAGCACCTGGCTCCTGGCTTCGGATTGGTGCTGCACCAGCTTCAGCGGCCATGGGGAGTGAACCAACGGAAGGAAGACCTTTCTCTCTGTCTCTCTCTCTCACTGTCTATAACTCTACCTGTCAAATAAATTTTTTTTATTTAGTAAATATAAATTTCCAAAGTACAGTTTATGGATTACATTGGCTTTCCCCCTCATAATTTCCCTCCCACTCACACCCCTCCCATCTCCCGCTCCCTCTCCCATTCCATTCACATCAAGATTCATTTTCAATTATCTTTATATGCAGAAGATCGATTCAGTATATATTAAGTAAAGATTTCATCAGTTTGCACCCACACAGAAACACAAAGTGTAAAATACTGTTTCAGTACTAGTTATAGCATTACTTCACATTGGACAACACATTAAGGACAGAGATCCCACATGAGGAGTAAGTAGACAGTGACCCTGTTGTTGACTTAACAATTTGACACTCTTGTTTATGGCGTCAGTAATCTCCCTAGGCTCTAGTCATGAGTTGCCAAGGCTATGGAAGCCTTTTGGGTTCGCCGACTTCGATCTTATTCCAACAGGGTCATAGTCAAAGTGGAAGTTCTCTCCTCCCTTCAGAGAAAGGTACCTCCTCCTTTGGTGGCCCCATTCTTTCCACTGGGATCTCACTCGTGGAGATCTTTCATTTAGGTTTCCTTTTTTTTCCCCAGAGTGTCTTGGCTTTCCATGCCTAAAATAATCTCATGGGCTCTTCAGCCAGATCCGAATACCTTAAGGGCTGATTCTGAGGCCAGAGTGCTATTTAGGACATCTGCCATTCTATGAGTCTGCTGTGTATCCCGCTTCCCATGTTGGATTGTTCTCTCCCTTTTTGATTCTATCAGTTAGTATTAGCAGACACTAGTCTTGTTTGTGTGATCCTTTTGACTCTTAGACCTATCAGTGTGATCAATTGTGAACTGAAGTTGATCACTTGGACTAGTGAGATGGCATTGGTACATGCCACCTTGATGGGATTGTATTGGAATCCCCTGGCACGTTTCTAACTTCACCATTTGGGGCAAGTCAGCTTGAGCATGTCCCAAGTTGTACATCTCCTCCCTCTCTTATTCCCACTCTTATATTTAACAGGGATCACTTTTCAGTTAAAATATGTCAAATAAATTTTTAAAAAAATTTTAAAAATCTCATCTTGGAGTCATGTTCCAATTTTGTCATTAATATTTGTACCTTTTACATTTCTTGATCTGCCAGAGTCTACATATTTGCATATTTCTTTTTAAAAACAGGCTTGTTGATTATCCTGCCTTTTTTTTTTACCACACTAATATCTGCTTTTATTATTATTACATTTTCATGCTTTAGAAATATATTGAAGGGTTTTTACATAATATTTCTGGGTAGAAGTGGACAGTTAGTTTTAATGGTTTTAGTTTTCTAATGTATTAATTTAAAGTTACAACTTTTTCTTTGAGAATTGGTAGTGATGCATAGTATTCTCATGTTTGTTCACTGTTAATAGTAGTAATTTCCACTTTGCTTTTTTCCTTGACCCCAGATTTTACATTTAAAACTTTTAGTATTCCTACACTGATAGGTTTTTTGGGGTAGGGGGCTATCCTTTTATTTATTTTTTAAAATATTTATTTATTTATCTGAACATCAGAGTTATATATAGAGAGGAGAGGCAGAGAGAGAGAGAGAGAGAGAGAGAGAGAGAGAGAATGAATGAATATCTTCCATCTGCTGGGTCACTCCCCAAATGGCCACAGCAACTGGAGCTGGGCTGATCCAAAGCCAGGAGCCAGGAGCTTCTTCTGGATCTCCTACAAGGGTGCAGGGACCTAGGCCATCTTCTACTGCTTTCCCACGCCATAGCACAGAGCTGGATTGGAAGTGCAGCAGCCAGGACCTGAACCGGTGCCCATATGGGATGCCAGCACTGTGTGGGACAGCTTTACCTGCTATGCCACAGTGCCAGCCCTGGGGTTATCCGTTTAATGTTGATTCTGTGGTCAAAGGATATGGTCAACAAGCTTTTTACTTGGGGAATTTCTTTTCAAGCTTTTACTTGTGCATGTGTGCAGTATGTGCATGTACAAGTGGTTAACACATGACAATTTCACGTGTGCTTGAAGAGAGCTCATTCAGTTTCTCTTACTCATCAACTGTTATTACAGCTTTCAAATTCTCCATGTTTAAGATTTTGCTTAAATTGTGAGCAAGATAACCAAATATTCCCCCATTAGGGTGAGTTTCTAGATTTCCTGTCTCCTAGAATTTCTGTCAGCTTTTTTTTTTTTCCTATTGTAAGTGAAAAAGTTTGTGTCTGTTACAGCTTTCTGACAGTTTGAGATTTTTTATCAGTACCAAGGGAAGTCCCTTTTAGTATCTTTTCCCTTAACTTTTGCTTCTGTGACTTCAACACAAATTTGATTTTTGTTTCTCGTTTTCTTGGCTTATCTTTGCTGTTCATTTATTTTAACCATTGCCCTGTAAGAGGAGCAATCCAGATCGGGGGAAGGGAGGTTCAAAGCTCACCTTCGTCACCACCTGGCTCTGAAGTCTTGAAGAAGTTATTGATCTCTTTGGGCCCTGGTTTCTCATCTACAGAATCAGAAAAATCAGAAGGCTGTTTCTTGAACTTACTGTTGGGATTAAATATGTAGCACAAAGTAAATGATTAGTAAATATTAGAATTTAGTATTCTTTTATGTGTGTCATCCTTAACAGCATATCAGGGGACTGGGAAAGCTTGTAGAACATGGATTGAAAAGGTAAATTTACAGCAAGTGTCTGGCCTGGTGTTTGAGGTGCCGGTTAGGAACCACGTATCCCGCATGGGAGCGTCTGGGTTTGATTCCTGGCTTCAGCTTCTGACTTCAGTTTCCTGCTAATGCAGACCCTGTGTGGCTTCAGAGATGGCTTAAGTAACTGAGTGCCTGCCACCCACGTGGAAGGTCTGGACTAAGCTCCCAGATCCCCACTCAGACGCTAGCCACTTGAAGAATGAACCAGAAAAAGAAGCCCCCCTCCTTCCCTCCCTCCCTCCCTCCCTCCCTTCCTCTCTCCCTCTCTCCCTCCCTCTCTCTCTCTCTTTTGTAAACAAAAAATTAAAAAGATAATTTTGGTGCAAAAAATTTCAAGTTTACGTGTAGTTTTTTCATCATATACATTTCCATGAGCTCTTTGAAAACCCCTCATATAGCTGAATGTTTAAAGCTTAATCTAACAATCTTCTTTAAGAAGTGACTTTAACACATTCATATTTTTAAATGTTTTAAACAGTTTAAAAATTCACTCACTTTAGGTACGCAATTGATTCTCAGCAAATGTACAGAGCAGTACAACTGCTCCACTTTCCACTCTGAAAATATCTTGCACCCACTCATGGCCACTTTCCATTCCCACTCCCAGTCCTGGGCAACTAATACCCTACCATCTCTCTATAGATTTACCTTTCCTGGAAATTTCTCAAAAAGGAATCATATAATATGTGGCCTTTTACACTACTTTTACTTAGCACAGTGGTTGTGAGGTTCATCCAAATTGGATTGTTCCTACTTTTTTGATGTAAATATTTGCATATAAATATTTGTGTGGTCGTGTGTTTCCTTAACTTTAGTGTAGATTCCCTGGGGGTGCCATTGCTGGCTTATAGTGTAGCCTATATTTAACTTTTTATGAATTGCTAAAATTTTTCCCAAAATGGCTACACTATTTCTTAATTTCTTTTTTTTTTCTTTGATAGGCAGAGTTAGACAGTGAGAGAGAGAGAGAGAGAGAGAGAGAGAGAGAGAGAGAAAGGTCTTCCTTCCATTGGTTCACCCCCAAAATGGCCTCTATGGCCGGCGTGCTGCACCGATCCAAAGCCAGGAGCCAGGTGCTTCCTCCTGGTCTCCCATGCAGGTGCAGAGCCCAAGCACTTGGGCCATCCTCCACTGCCTTCCCAGGCCGCAGCAGAGAGCTGGACTGGAAGAGAAGCAACCGGGACAGAACCGGCGCCCCAACTGGGACTAGAATCTGTTGTGCCAGCGCCGCAGGTGGAGGAATAGCCAAGTGAGCCACGGCGCTGGCCAGTTTCTTCATTTCTTAAAAGATTTATTTATTTATTTAAAAATCTGAATTAGAGAGAGAGAGGGGGAGAGAGATCTTCCTATTGCTAGTTCACTCCTTAAATGGCTTCAATAGCCAGCTCTGGGCCAGGCCAAAGCTAGGAGCCAGGAGCTTCATCTGGGTTTCCCATGTGGGTGCAGGGGCCCAAGGACATGAGGCATATACTGTTGCTTTCCCAGGCACATTAGCAGGGAGCTGGATCAGAAGTGGAGCAGCTGAGACTCGAACTGGCACCCATATGGGATGCTGGCACTGCAGATGGTGGCCTAACTCACTGTGCCACAGCATCAGTCCCCTACAGCATCTCATATCCAGTTATCCACATCCTCGCCAACATTTGATAGGTTAATCTTTTTAATAACTCAACTAAAAATGGGTAGAATATCTGAATTTATGTTTTAGCAAAGAAGTTACATAAATGGCCAATACATTAGGGAAATACAAATGAAAATCACGATGAAATCCCACTTCATCTTCACAGAATGGCAACAATAAAATATTTTGCTCATTTTAAAATTAGACTGAACACTTTATAACTGTATTCTATGAAGCCACTATTACCCTAGTACCAAAACCAGCCAACTAAATCACAAGAAAACTACAGATCAATATCTCTCATGAATACAGAAACGAGGAACCTCAGTGAAACTCCAACAAGCTGAATCAAGCAGCACACAAAAAAGGATTAAGAGGTTTATCCTGGAAATGCAAGATTGGTTTGACCCCTGAACGTGTATTATGCAATGCTCTGTGTCAGTGGACTGTGGGACAAGACCCACATGGTCATCTCAATAGATGCTCAAAGGGCAGTAAAAACTGCAATGTCCTTTCATGACCAACAACTACAGCAAACACACAAAACAGCCACTCATCAAAGTAGGAATGTAAGAGAACTTCCTTAACCTGATAAAGGCAGCTGTGAACACTCACAACTAACAGCACTTAGTGGTAAAAGGCCAAAAACTTGTCGTCTAAAATCCAGAATAAGACAAAGATGTGTTCTGGCCACTTTTACTCAATATTGTACCAGAGGGTCTAGCCAGCACAAACAGGATGAAATTGGGGCAGAGTGGAGATGGGACGGGAAGAGAAGCCATCCAGAGTAGAAAACAAGGAGAAAAACTCTTTGTGGGTATATCCGGTTGACATGATCCTAACAATAAGTGATACCATAAAATCCTAGAAACTTGAAAAGCTATTAGAATTAATAAACAAGCTGCAAAGGTTGCAGGATGCAAGATCTATACAAACTTCCATGTTAGTTTATGGTGTGGGATAACAGTCTAAAATCATCTTTCTGCATGTGGATATCAAATTGTCTCAGTACTAGATGTTTAAAAACATTGCCCATGTTTCTCCAGTATCAACCAGCCCTAAATGTAAGGGTTTATTTTTGGGTGCTCAGGAATGTCTATTCCTATGCTACCTTACTGTTTATTTACTTTAGTGTTACAGTAAGGTTTGAAATTGGAATTTGGGAGTCCTTCAATTTTATTCTTTTTCTTCAAGATCCTTTTGGTTATTTGGAGTCATTTACATTTCGATAAAATATTTAGAGTCAGCTCAATAATTTCCACCAGAAACCCAGTTGAGGTTTTGCTACATATTGCATTAAATCTATAGATTCAATGAATGAGTTATGTCAATTTTCCTTAAATGTTTCAGTGGAACTAGCCAGTGAGCCCATATATCTGGTCCTGGGAAAATTTTCAATTACTAACTCAACCTCTTTGTTCTTTAAAATCTATTCATATTTACTATTCCTTCTTCAGTCTTTCTAGATTTAGTCAGCAATTATCAATTTATTCTGTGCTTTAGTCAACCTCCAGAATTTTTAAATGGCCAATTATAACAACTTTTATTGTTCTTTTTGATGAAATAATTTTCCCAGCTCCTTCCTTGACCATTTCAGAAGTGTTCCTTCCTCCCCTCCTATTTACATGTATTGGCTAGAATCACTTATATTAAATAACAATTTTAATTTTCTATTGTGTTTGCCTGTTCTTTCCCCCCATTCTTCCTTTTAGTGAATTAACTGCATTTTCTTTTATCCTTTTCCTTCTTAATGATTTGAGAATTTATATACTACTTTTTGCCTTCTAGTAGTAACCTTTTATATTTCAACAAATACATCTAGATAATGGTCCACTGATGTCCACAGTCAATCAATGTTTATATCCTCTCTCTAAATGAAAATATACCATTAGCGCATTTTCATGTCCCTGGTCTCCATTCTTTCTCCCCATTCCACTGCAATCACCTGCCATGTTGAGATCGTTTGGAAGTTTATCTTTTTTACAAGTTTTATTTATTTACTTATTTGAAAGGCAGAGTTGAGGGGGGGGGGAGACAGGGAAGGAGAGATAGAGAGGGGGATAGAGAGAGGAGAGAAAGAGAGAAAAAAAGAAAGAGAAGGGGGGTAGCTTCCATCCCTTGGTTCATTCCCCAAATGCCCACAACAGCTGGGGCTGGACTGGGCTGAAGACAGGAGTCAGGAGTCCACTTGGGTCTCCCACATGGGTGCTGGGAACCCAGGAACTTGGGACATCACCACGGCCTCCCAGAGGCATTAGGAGGAAGCTGGGTCACAGCAGAGGCAGGACTCTGGTAAGGAATGCAAGCTTCTCAAGCAGTGGCTTGCCCAGCTGTACCACAACACTTGATCCCATTTCATCTTTCATATTAATTTTTATTATATGACTTTCTGATAGCTATGAACTTAATTGATTTTTCGTCATCATTCTTCCTATATTTCAGATGTCCATTCGCGTGGTCATTTTCCAGTCTAAAGTTTTTCATCTGCAATAAGCAAATTACGACCTAGTCCTCCCTTGCAGGTACCCCACTATCTGATTGTTGCCTTTTCATCTATCTCACTACTCTGGTTCTCTCTTGGCAGAAACTATTTGATTTTCTGGAAACTTCCAAATCTTTGACTTTAGCTTCGATCATCATCCCCTGTATGTCTGTTTCCTTCTTTGCTCTCGTTAGGCTACATGGACAACCTGCTATAGTTATTCCCTTAGAACACACTTTTGCTCCTTCCACCTTTCTTTCTTACTAAGCCCATTTTTTTTTTTTTTTGACAGGCAGAGTGGACAGTGAGAGAGAGAGAGAGAGAGAAAGGTCTTCCTTTGCCGTTGGTTCACCCTCCAATGGCCGCCGCGGCAGGTGCGCTGCGGCCGGCGCACCGCGCTGATCCGATGGCAGGAGCCAGGAGCCAGGTGCTTTTCATGGTCTCCCCTGGGGTGCAGGGCCCAAGCACCTGGGCCATCCTCCACTGCACTCCCTGGCCACAGCAGAGAGCTGGCCTGGAAGAGGGGCAACCGGGACAGAATCCGGCGCTCTGACCGGGACTAGAACCCGGTGTGCCGGCGCCGCTAGGCGGAGGATTAGCCTAGTGAGCCGCGGCGCCGGCCTCCAATTTTCTGCTTACTCTGTTTGTACCCAAGAAGCCGAATACTACTGGAGAAAATTGCATTAATTCACTTCAAATTTATGACCTTGGGTCTCAAACGGGCACTAAATCCCTCAGATACTCCTACTACTCTTCCCCCAGTGAATTCATTTTTCTACCCTCCCAAGGGTAGAAAATTTTTTTACACATTTTCTCCTTTCCCAAAGACTCCATCAGCTGCTCATTTCTCAATGTCAACTTCATAGAGAAAATTACTTTCATAAGATGAGAATGATCTTATCCTTCATTTTTTTCGTCTGTGTCTTAGCCTGCTTTGTGCTGCTGTCAAGGATACTCAAGATGGAGTAAAAGAAAAGAAATTTATATTTCTCACATATTTAAAATATTAGAAGTCTAAGATCCAGCCACCAGCAGGTGTGGTGTCTGGTGAGGGTCTCTGCTTCCTTGATTGCAACTTGGATGCTGCATCCTCTGGAGAGAACGCCGGATCCTTATATTGCAGAAGGCAGAAGGGCAAAGGGAGAAAAACTTTACCAAGCCCTTCCAAAAGGGCACAAAGCCCATTCATACAGGAGGAGCCCTCATGATCAGACACATCCCAAAGGCCATACTTCCCAGTCTGCTTGCCCTGGGGATTAGGTCTCTAATACACTCATTTGCGGGGCGGGTACATCAGACCACAGCAGTGTACCCCTCTGCCCACACTGGTACCGCACTGTTACAGTGGAAGGTTTCTGTCACCTTCTTGGCGTGCCCTGCATTTTATCCTGGCTCTACCACTTCTCTGAACAAGTGTGTCCTTACTGTGGTTATCCAGCCCTGCATTAATACTTTCTCCCTTCCAACTAGATTATCCTCATTAAACACACACACATCAGTGTTCCATCTTTCTTGCCCTAACATTGCTTTGTGGCACCTTACCTGCCTCACCCCGCACCTCCTAACAAATTTCTCTGTTTCCAGTCATAGCAAAGCTCACTGAACCATTTGAACACAGATTTTCGATGGCTTCCCTCCAGTTTTCACCACCAGCCACACTTTTGTTCTCACGGATCCACTCAGATTGTCTTTGACCTACATCTTGGCAAAGATGAAGGTCCATTGTCTGTTGTCATCTGACCTCTCCCTCCTTCTCTAAAATGCTACTTCATTTGATTCTGCGATAACTCACTCTTCTTGTATTTCTCTTCCCCATTGCCTAGGATTATTTAGTCTCTTTCTGGCTGCCACTTCAGATCCAGATTCCTAAAGACTGGGATGTCCAGAGCCCTTTCACTGGTTCTCTTCTAGACCTCCAGCTATGCATTCAATGTGTGTGTTCATGCCTCTCAGATTTCAATCAGCTGACCAAAGCTTTCCTGTGAGTTTTAGGCTACATATGCAGACATCTACTCAACACCTCCACTTGCTTGTTTATTAGGCATCCAAAGTTCCTATGTCCAAAGAGAACTACAGATAGCCACACTCTTCCATGCTACCCCCAAACTGTTCCTTCTATGCCATCCTCATAGCACCGTACATCACCATCTTTTGTGCCAAAAGCTTAATGAGTCACAGTTTTTCTCTTTCCATACACCTCACATGCAGTCCATGGCTGAGTCTTGTTGGCTTCATTTCAAATCCGAATCTCAGTTCTTTCCATTTCCTTTATAACTATACGACTTTCACTTCAGTCTAGTCTACCTCCGTCTCTCTCCTGAACAACATCAGGTTAAGGTTTATAATGGTCTTATAGCACTCATTCTTGCCTACCTAACATTCAGAACAAAATGTCTTCTGTGAAATTTCTGACTCACAGAAAATTGCAACAAACAGCCTAGCAAACTTTCATGTCTCCATAATTCAACATGAAAAACAAAATATTATTGAAACGATTGAAGTCTCCATGAGAACTTCCTGATTATCTCTTATTCACCTCCAGAGATAACTACCATCTCTAATTTGGTGGTTATAGTTTCCACATACGTCTTTACATATATGCAAGTATGTATGCATCCTTCTATCTCATATCTAAGAAACACTTACTTTAGTTTTCCAAAACCACAGTTTACTTTAGAGAAAATTACCCTAATTTGGAAGGTTTCCAGCTTGCCAAGATTGGATCTTTCTTGTCAATCATGTGCCCATCCTTGGACTTGATAGTTTTCTTAGGAATGTGCTCTTCCTAAATGGCTATGATTCTCTCTTCTAACCTTCAGCCATCAGGATCTAAATCTCTGACCCTTATCCAGGGCATGGGACCTTTTGACTTTCATTGTGTGCATCGACATACCCTCTGGCAACTTCCATTTATTCCCTTTGTTCCTCCATCTTATTTGCATTATTTGAAATCATGTTTCTATTTCTGTAAGTTGCTATACACTTTTTTCTTACAATTGGGCAAAGCAGAAGTAAAACTAAATAGACACATCCCAGAGGAATAATAACAGTTGGGCACAGATCCCCTGCATGGTTACAGCACTAAATCCCTTTTTATATTCAGGATTCTGTGCTACAGCTGACCCAGTCACCTTGTACTGTCACAGAGGCTAATCTGATGTTTTAATAACATTGTAGGATTAACTGCATTGTTTAAAACTGTGCTGTTAAGGCCCATGAACCATAAACCAGCTGCTCAATCACCTTCTCACACAATGTCATCCTAAAAAACATCCCAAGTCTCGATTTGCGCTGGAGGAGGGCAGTGGAGTAAGAATGTAGGAAGCTGCTCCCAGGGTTCATATTTATGATGTAATATATTTAAAATCAGCTCTTTCAAACCTCTGTCTCTTATTTTCAAGGAAAAGTAAGTGCTGAAGTAGTTTGTCATGTCGGAAAGTATGAGTCTGGGATGACAGGAAATAGAGCAGTGTCTTTCAACTATGACAATGGCCATCATGTGAGTAGACCAAGTTTTTTTCTTTTTTTTTTCTGTGTGACCCCATGGTGCAGAACAGGGCCAGAGGGATCTTATCTGAAGGGTACTTTCTTAAATCAAAGCTGGCCAAAACTAGAATGCTTAAACTGAATTAGGTGTCTTGCCAACTCCATTCAATACTTGCCTTTCAGGATATCCTTTCCACTCGGTGTCTCTGTAACTTTCTGCCTGAGGGTTTTACCTGGCCAGAGGACTGTACACACAGTCCATGAAGGGGTGGCAAGAAGTGCTGGGGCTATAGCCAATAATCTCCCAGAACTTGATGGATATGAGAGCATTTCAGGCATGGAAAGCCAAGACACTGTGGCAAAAAATGACCTACATGAAAGATCTCTGTGAGTGAGATCCTGGTGGAAAGAAGGGGCCATCAAAGAAGGAGGTACTTTTGTCAGAAGGGAGGAGAGAACTTCCACTTTGATTATGGCCTTGTCTAAATAATATTGGAGTTTGTGGACTCAAGAGGCTTCCATAGCCTTGGCAGCTCATGGCAAGAGCCTCGGGTGATCACTGACATTATAAATAAGAGTGTCAATTGTTAAATCAACAATAGGAGTCACTGTGCACTTGCTCCCAATGTAGGACCACTATCCTTAATGTGTTGTACTATGAGAATTAATGGTAAAACTAGTCTTCAAATAGTACTTTATACTCTATGTATCTGTGTGGGTGCAAACTGTTGAAGTCTTTACTTAAAATTGAGTTGATCTTCTGTATATAAAGATAATTAAAAACGAATCTTAATGAAGAATGGGATGGGAGAGGGAGTAGGAAGTGGGGTGGTTTGGGGTGGGAGAGCAGGTATGGGGGAAGAGCTACTATAATCCAAAAGTTGTACTTTTGAAATTTTTATTTATTAAATAAAAGCTTTCTATAAAAAAAGAATAAAAAATGATGCCAGGACTCGAACCCAGGCACTCTGATATGGGATACAAACATCCCAAACACTGTCTTAACTGCTGTGTCCAATGTCTGTCCCAAATTGTATACTTTAAGTGGATAAATTTTATGCCAGGTGAACTGAATCTCAATAAAACTCTTAACAACAACAAAAAAAGAAGTTGATGGACAAACACCCTGTCCTCCTGCTGCCTCAGGTTGGAAATACCTGAAGCATGGGCTACATACTCTTCCAGGGGTCTCCCATGGGAGTAAGCCCTAGAGGACCCTAGAGGTGATATCTTATAGCAGCTGCCTTTCTTCTGTCTCAGTTCCCTACTCCCTTACTCTGAATTTGAGATCACTTCCCAAGTAAATTCCCTGGCTGCAGAATCTCATTCTGGGGGGATCCAGCCTAGGATAGCATTCTTGTGACTACATTCTTTCTCCCAGCTTGTTTTCGCCTATTAGGGAAGATAGGTACCTGGTTATGGAGAGATTATCAGCAGTTTACCTCTGGCTAAAGAAGTTCAGAAAAATTAATTACATGATTATTTCAGCGTGCCTTTCACACAAAGGCTCTGAGATGGCCACGAGTAGACTCTCCTCTGCACAAGTAGATGGTCCACCCAACACCCATCCAATAAACTGTCATGAAATGGCATCAGTGCTGGAGCTGAGGAGAACCCCATGGCAACTGCACCACTGAAGAGGAAGAATTAATTCTGATTAGCATGCTAAGGAAGGGTCCAAAGGGATGTGACATTTGAGCTGGCAGATTTCAACAGGAAGTGGCAGGGTAAGACAGAGAGGGAAAAAACAAACTTCACCAAAAGGGAAGGCTGAACACATTTGTCTTCTGTCAGGCTGATCACATATGAGGGCATTAAAATGTATGTTTATTTTGGTGCAAAAAATTTTGTTCCATGCATAATTTTTTCATGATATTCCTTTTCAAGACCCCTTCATATGCGTGGTTTTTACCTGGTTTCCTCTCCTCTATTTTTTCTAAGGGTCCTTCTCTGGGTCCATTTCCCAGAATGTACAATTGGCACATAAGCTCTGGTCCAAGGCTCTGCTTTTGAGGGTGCCTTAGTCTAAGAGATTCATCAATGGTTCTCTTTTCGGCAATCTACTTTTACTTGCTGGGCTTCTGCTTCCATGTCAATAAAAAGAATGTATCAGGTTTTTTCATTCCTTACAGCTTCTTCAATAATTCCTCTATCAACACTTAACTAAATTCTAGATAAGACTTGCTTATTTTGGCCGGTGCCAAGGCTCAATAAGCTAATCCTCCGCCTGCGGCGCCAGCATACTGGGTTCTAGTCCTGGTCAGGGTGCTGGAATCTGTCCCAGTTGCTCCTCTTCCAGTCCAGCTCTCTGCTGTGGCCCGGGAATACAGAGGAGGATGGCCCAAGTGCTTGGGCCCTGCACCCCATGGGAGACCAGGAGAAGCACCTGGCTCCTGGCTTCGGATCAGCGCGGTGCGCCAGCCGCGGCAGCCATTGAAGGGTGAACCAACGGTAAAGGAAGACCTTTCTCTGTCTCTCTCTCACTGTCCACTCTACCTGTCAAAAAATAAAAAAAAAAAAGACTTGCTTGTTTTTAAACATGTCTATTCTCCCTTGTTTGGGTGTAATAATTCTGTTTTATAGCTTTTGTTATCTCCCCAGATCTTCAGACTTTATCCAAAAGCAGTAAGGAATAAAGCTATCAGAGAACATGACAATGCCTAGATCGCTCTATTCTCCCTACTACTTTTTTTTTTTTTTTTTTTTTTGGACAGGCAGAGTGGACAGTGAGAGAGAGAGACAGAGAGAAAGGTCTTCCTTTTGCCATTGGTTCACCCTCCAATGGCTGCCGCGGCCGGCGCGCTGTGGCAGGCGCACCGCGCTGATCCGAAGGCAGGAGCCAGGTGCTTTTCCTGGTCTCCCATGGGGTGCAGGGCCCAAACACTTGGGCCATCCTCCACTGCACTCCCTGGCCACAGCAGAGAGCTGGCCTGGAAGAGGGGCAACCGGGACAGAATCCGGCACCCGGACTGGGACTAGAACCTGGTGTGCCGGCGCCGTAAGGCGGAGGATTAGCCTATTGAGCCATGGCACCGGCCCCTACTACTTTTCTATCCTTGTCAATCATCACTCACCAGTGAAACTTGGAATGGGGCGTGCTCTCTACAAACAATGGCCACTGCTGAGCTCAGAGTCTTGAAGGGCAGGGGCAGAGATGTGCTGTCAGCAAACCCTGGTTCATCACATGGAACAATGAAGCAGCGGACAGACAAGCAGGTCTCCCCTCAGAAATCCCACCTTGAGGACCTAGCTTTAGGGACATTGGACAGAATGCATTTCACAAAACAGCAGATTCTCATTGACTTTTAAGTTTTAAGGCAGTTTAAGGTTGAGGTTAAGTCTGTAGTACTGAGTGGTGTCAGCAAGAAGATGGCAAAATAGGACTTTCTAGCATTTGTCCAGCCTGACAACTGGGTTGGGTCTTATATGTTTCCTTTTAGAATTGTAGAAACACCAATTTGAACAACTATCTATGCACAAAAAATACCTTTATGAGAGTTAAGAAATACAAATGAGAGATTCCAGCACTTCATTTAGCATAGAAGTAGGAAAAGGCATACTAAAGATAGTAGGAAAGACAATTTTATATCACCTGCATTGCTCTTCCCCCAAGCCTAGGCAGCATAGCATGGAGAGAGACACCTTTTTCATGGGGAAGTACAGTGAAATGAGTACTTATCTATGCCAGTGTGAGTGTTGGCCTGATTCTGGCATGGGGCTGTATCTGGAGACTTTGGGGTCTAGATTTGGTTTGGTGAGTCTACAGCCTTGCGCTACAGAAACAAACCTTGGGCATAGGGCCACTGAGGCAGAATTGGAGCCTGGGGCCATTGGGCCCACCCCAAAGCCCACAGTCATGGAGGCCAGCCTGGCATTGGATAGGCCAGGAACCTGAATCTATAGGGTCCAGCTTGACAGCTGGGTCAGGTCTAGAGACTTAGTCTTGGGGTGTCAGCCTGGATTCTGGCCTTGTGTTTCACTGTGGTGAGCCTAATGCCTAGCCTCCTAGCCAACATACAACTAGTTTCAAGGTGCTGGTCCCCATGTCCCTAGCTAAGCTCAAGACTTGCTCCAGGGATCTACATGGTTTAAGACCAAACCCCAAGGGACCAAGCTCCAAGCTCTTCCCCTGTGGCCTAGGCACCAGGCCTATCTACCTGCAGACTCATGCACTTGGTGATTCCAGCAGGATGGGGCTTGCTCAGAATCTGAATGGGCTGTCTAGTAAGGGGCTTTCTCTGCCAAAGCCAGTCTTTTACGCTGAAAGTAGATGCCTAGCCTGCTTCCTCAAATGTGCAGACAGCATACATGCCTACGTGTTCATGAGTAACCAGGGAAACATGACACTGCCAAAAGAGTAAAATAAAGCCTAAGTAACTGACCACTGAAAAGAACCGAACAGGAATTCTAGAGCTGAAGAACACAATGACTTAATGGAAAAATTGCATAAAGAACTTCATCAGCAGACTTAATTAACATGAGGAAGAATCGGTGAGCTTCAAAACACATTATTTAAAATCACCCATCAGAAGAACAAGTGGAACAAAAAACACACAAGAGTAAAGAAAGTCTTTGGGAATTGCTGGAAGCCATGAAGTAGAGCAATGCTCATTTTGGGAGTTTCAAGATCAAAGAAACAGCAAAGAGAAAGAAAGGAGAAGAAAACTTAAAGAAAGAATAGCAGAAAGCTTCTAAAAATCTGTACTGGTAAATAATATACAGATCCATACATCCCAAAGAACCCCAAATAAAATAAATGCAAAGAGATACTCACTGACACATATTAGAAGCACATCTTCAAAAGTCTCAAAGAGAGAACTTTGAAAGTAGCAAGGGAAAAACAAGTGGTCACATACCAGGGAATCCCTATAAGACTCTGGAGGATTTTTCAGCAGAAACCTTGCAGGCCAACAGACAGCAGTACAATGTATTCAATGAAAGGGAAAAAACCAAACTTGTTCAGAAAACTTGTCCTTCAGAAATGAAGGAGAGATAAAGACTGCTCCATATATGTGAAAATGGTGGGACTTGATTACCACTAGGCCTTCCTAACAAGAAATTCTAAAGGAAATTCTTCAAGTTGAAACAAGAAACCTAACTAAAAACATGCAAGCATAAAACAGTAAAAGTAAGAATGGAGTCAGATTCAGAACACTCTGATACTGTAATGGTAGTGCAAAAACCACTTTTTAACTCTGTAAAAGTTAAAAGACAAAAATATTAAAAATAACTGTAGCTCAATAACTTGTAAATGGATACATGTTACATAAAAATGTTAGTTGTGATATCAATGACATAATATGAAGAAAAGTTAAAGTGTAGAATTTTTTTAGGTGGTCAAAGTTAGGTTGTTAGCAGATTAAAACAAACCATTTAACAACAAGATGTTTTTATGTAATCCTCATGGTATTCATAAACATAAAAGCCTATAGAAGATTTACTTAAGGTTGCAAAAAATAAGGAACAAAAGCATATTAAAAATCATCAAATCACAAAGGAAAAGAGCAAGAATGAAAGAATGGGGAAAAGATTCTATAAAATAGGCAGAAAACATTAAAAATGTATATAGTGAGTTCTTATCTATCAAAAATTACCTTAAATTTAAATGGACTCAATTCTCCAATCAAAAGACTAGAGTGAGCTGGCGCCGCGGCTCACTAGGCTAATCCTCCGCCTTGCGGTGCTGGCACACCGGGTTCTAGTCCCAGTGGGGGCGCCGGATTCTGTCCCGGTTGCCCCTCTTCCAGGCCAGCTCTCTGCTGTGGCCAGGGAGTGCAGTGGAGGATGGCCCAAGTGTTTGGGCCCTACACCCCATGGGAGACCAGGAGAAGCACCTGGCTCCTGCCTTCGGATCAGCGCGGTGCGCCAGCCGCAACGCACCGGCTGCAGTGGCCATTGGAGGGTGAACCAACAGCAAAGGAAGCCCTTTCTCTCTCTCTCACTGTCCACTCTGCCTGCAAAAAAAAAAAAAAAAAAAAAAAAAAAAAGACTAGAGTGACTGAATAGATTTTTTAAAAAATCAAACTACAAACTACATATTGCTTGTAAGAGACTCATTTTAGCTTTAAGGACACAAGATTGAAGGGATGAAAAAAGATATTTCCTGTAAAGAGAGCCAAGAGAAAGCAGAAGTGAGTGTATTTACATCACACAAAGTAGATTTTAAGTCAAAAACTGTCAAGAGACAGTCATTATACATTGTTAAGTGGGTCAATTTGTCAAAAGATACAATGATCATAAATGTATATGCATCCAACATTGGAGCATCTCAGTGGCTAAAGCCAATATTAATGGATCCAAAGGAAGAAAGAGAAAAGAACACCATAATAGAAAAGAACTTCAACACTCCACTCCAATAATGGGCAGATTATTCAGACAGAAAATCGTTAAAGGAATCGGTAGCCCTGAGCAGAACTACAGACCAAATGGAACTAACAGACATATACAGAACATTCCATCCAAAAAAAATAACAATTCACATTATTTTCAAATACACATGGAATATTCTACAGGATAGATCATACATTAGGCCACAAAAAAAAAAATCTCTTAACAAATCCAATAATATTGAAATCAGAGGAGCCATTGGTGTGGTGTAGTGGGCAAAGCTGCTGCATGCAGTGCCGGCATCCCGTATGGGCAGTGGCTGGAGACCTGGCTGTTCCACTTCCGATCCAGCTCTCTGCTATGGTCTGGGAAAGCAACAGAAGATGGCCCAAGTGCTTGGAACCTTGCACTCATGGGGGAGACCCAGAAGAAGCTCCTGTCTCCCCACTGCAGAATAGAGCAGCTCCAGCTGTTGCGGCCATTTGAGGAGTGAACCAGTGGATGGAAGACCTCTCTCTGCTGCTGCCTCTGCCTCTCTGTAACTCTGGCTTTTAAATAAATAAATAAATCTTGGAAAAAATAAATCATATCAAATATCTTTTCTTACCACAATGTTATAAAACTAGAAATAATGATGAAAACTTGAAAATTCACAAGTATATAAATTTAGAAAACACACTCTTAAACAACTGAAATTAAAAGGGAAATGACAGTATCTTGAGTCAAATGAAAATGGAAACACAGCATATCAACATATATGAGATGAAGCAAAATCAGTTCTAACACAGAATTTTGCATTAATAAATATTTACGTTAAGAAAGAAGAAACATCTCAAATAAGCAGTCCAAGATTACACATCAAGGAACTAGAAAAAGAAGAAAGTAAACTTAAAGCTGGCAAAAGGAAGCAAATAAAAAAGATAATAGCAGAAATAAAAGAAAAATTGAAAAATAACAGAAATGACCAGTAAAACTAAGAGTTTAATAAAATGATAAAATCTACAAAATTTTGAGAAAAAAGAGAAGACTCAAATAAATGAAACAAAAACTAAAAGAGGAGACACTGTAACAGATGCCTCAGAAATAAAAAGGCTCACAAGGGACTGTGATAAACAATTATATACTAACAAATTGGATAATATAGAATAAGTGGTTAAGTTTCTAGAAATACATAACTTAGAAAATTGAATCATGAAGAAATACAAAATATAACCATAACAATAATGCATAAAGAGTTTAATCAGCAATCAAAGATTTCCAATTTAGAAAGCACAAGATCTGATGGTAATTTCTATTGAATCTATAGAGAAGAATTAATGCTAATCCTTCTCAAACTTTTCCAAACACGTAAGAGGAAGGAATAATTCTAAACTGATTTTTTTTTTAACTTTTTTATTTTTGACAGGCAGAATGGACAGTGAGAGAGAGAGAGACAGAGAGAAAGGTCTTCCTTTGCCGTTGGTTCACCCTCCAATGGCCGCCGCAGCCCCAGCGCTGCAGCCGGGGCACCGCGCTGATCCGATGGCAGGAGCCAGGTACTTATCCTGGTCTCCCATGGGGTGCAGGGCCCAAGCACTTGGGCCATCCTCCACTGCACTCCCTGGCCACAGCAGAGAGCTGGCCTGGAAGAGGGGCAACCGGGACAGAATCCAGTGCCCCGACCAGAACTAGAACCCGGTGTGCCGGCGCCGCTAGGTGGAGGATTAGCCTAGTGAGCCGGGGCGCGGGCCCTAAACTGATTTTTGTAAGGCCAGCATTACCTTGATATCAAAGTCAGACAAGGATGTTACAAGGAAAGAAAATTAGAAGGTTAATATCCCAGATAAACATGGATGCAAGAACCCTTAGTAGCATACTAACAAACCAAATTCAGCAATACATTTAGGAGACCTGGGTTGAGTTCCCAACTATTAGCTTCCATCTGGCCCTTCCCTGGTGCTGGCCGGCATTAGAGAAGTAAAACAGCGGGTGGGAGATCTTTGCCTGTCTGTTCTGTTTCTCTTTCAAATAAAAATAAATAAATAATTTTAAAAACACATACAAATGACTAATGGGCACAAAAAATAAGGCTCAAGATCACTAATCATCAAGCAGATAAAAATTAAAACCCCAATGAATTAACTATTAATAAAAAGACAAAAGATGACAGGAGCTGATGAGGATGTGCTGTCAAAGGAACCCTTGTATACTGTTAATGGGAATGCGATTAACACAATAGTTATGGAAAACAGCATGGAGGCTCATTTTTTAATGAAAAGTAGAATTACTATCTAATGCATACAATCCTGATACTGCATCTACATCTGAAGGAAATGAAATCTCACTGTGTTGAAGAGACAGGTGCACTCCCATGCCATTGCAGTACTATTCCAATAGCCAAGGTATGGACTCAATCTAAGTGTCCATTGATGAATGGATAAAGAAAAATCAGGAAATGCTGTCACTGGAGTCAACATGGATGAACCCAAAGGTCATTATGATAAAGGAAATAATCCAGGCATCGAAAGACAAATAGCACATGATCTCACCTACATGTGGAATCCAAAAAAGCTGAACGCAGAAAAACAGAGTAGAATAGTGTTTGCTAGGGGCTCGGTTGGGGGGGGAGGGGGGAGGAGGGATGATCAAAGAGTACAAACTTGTTAGCCAAGATGAATAAACACTGAAGCCCACTGTGCAAGTACAGCCTGGTGACTGTAGTTGATAATAATGTGTTGCTTTCTGGGAAATTATGAAGAGAATAGATCTTGAATGCTGTCACCATAAGAAAGATAAATATGTGAGGTTGTAGGTGTTGATTAACTTAATTTAATTATATAATATCTATGTGTATATATATATGTATTTCCAAATATGTTGTACACAGTAAATACATGGAATTTTTGTCAACTGAAAAAAAAAAAGAGAGCCACTTATTAAAAAACACCAGTACTAATGAAGCACTTTAATACTCATTGATTGTTTTCTTTCTGGTTGAGTAGCTAAAGGCAGGAGAAAGGCAGATTGTAGCCAAAGACTGGATGGGTGGGGACAGTATTTTTAGTATGTTGTGACACTGGGAACAGTTTCCAGCATCTATGAAGTATGGGTCTAGGACCGAGAACTTGTTGTATTAAACATCCTTACAGGAGTTCGTGGAGAGGATGGGTGTTAAAGATGCTAACTCTCAGAAGAGGTTAACATGAGGCTCTTTGTCTAGATTTCCAAATCCAGCCTCTTCTCTGTCCATGCCATCACTCCCCGATGAGTGACGGCAGCTACGTGTGCACTGGTCCTTGAGCTCCCACTTTTGCTTCGTGTTTATGTCTTTCACCTCCAACCCTCTCTGCGCACAGCCTGTACCGCATTCTTTGGGTCTAAGTTTCCACTATGGATTGTCACTTCATTAGAATAAATTGCAAGGTCACAGAATGATGGATCAAAGACATAAGCTTCAGCCAATCTTGCTCACTGCCCAAAAGATAGATAAACACTGGAATTTATTCCTTGCCCTTGAATCTCAATTGGGTCACACACCCTATGATCTTTATGGTTTTTAATTAATTTATTTATTTGAAAGACAGAGTTACAGAGAGAGAGAGAGAGAGAGAGAGAGAGAGAGAGAGAGAGAGAGAAAGTCTTCCATCTGCTGGTTCACTCCCCAGATGGCTGCAATGGCTGGAGCTGTGCCAATCTGAAGCCAGGGGCTTCTTCTGGGTCTCTCACATGGGTGCAGGGGCCCAAGCACTTGGGCCATCTTCTTCTCCTGCTTCCCAGACCACAGCAGAGAGCTGGATTGGAAGTGGAGCAGCCAGTACTCGAACCGGCACCCATATGGGATGCCAGCACTGCAGGCGGCGGCTTTACCAGCTACACTACAGCACTGGCCCCCCTATTGCCTTTACACCCCCCCATTCTATCCCAGGTTTCTGAGGTCCCGCACTGTCACCTGGAAGACCAGTTCCAGGAATTCACCTCTGCCTGCTGTCCTGACCCCAACCCCATCCCTAGCCCTCCTAATATATAAAAAGCACTCAGCCCCTGGGGTTGGGGCCTCCCGCCAGCCATTCCATCAGTGTGCACACTGGCAGCTGTCACCCACCTCTGTGATTTATTTTCTCTGCATAAATTCGGTCTGGCTGTAGATAGGCATTCTGCCTCCTCTCCATTCTGCGCCTCTTTTCCTAACATTTTTGGTGCTCGGTGTGAGGAGGCACCAATCTGTACCTCTTTTCCTAACTCACACGTTCTACCCCAGCTCTTCAAACCCCTCCTCCATCACTCCCACTCCTGTGCTTCAGCCATGCTGGTCTTCTCTCTCTGGAGCACTCAGAGTGTCTTTCTCCCTTTGAGACTTTGTCTTGGTGACATAGACTGTTTAACACCAGGTTTCCACTTGTCTGGCTCTTTCTCACTTTTGGGCTACCTACTTAAATATCACTTCTTCATAAAGGAATTCTTCATGCCCCCCAAATCCTTGTGTTGCACCTTCTTGTTTATCGAACTTCACAGCCTCATCACTGTACCAGAATATCTTGATTATTGATTGATTTGCTCGCTTTCTTTCCTCCCCCACCAGACGTGTGCTCTGGGGGAGCAGCAGCCTGAGGCTTTCCTTGATTGCTCTGTCCTCAACAAAACTGTGGACTTCATGTGGGACTTACAATGCTCAGTGAACACAGGTTGAATTGGTTGACTTCCAAATGTCCAAGAGTCATCAGTCACATTTAGAGGGACCCAAAATCTTCCAGAAGGAGGGTACTTTCCCAGTCTCCATGCAAGTCAGAAAGAATCCAAATGGTAAAAATCTGGCTGATGTTGGAGGTGGAGAGCTGATGAAAAGTGGTATGAGAATCTACAAACAGGAGGCCAGGCTATTTTTGGGGGGCCAGATAGTACTCAAAACAGAGCCTACTCTAACAGCAGGGATTTGGAAGAGCACTGTGCCAGCAGGCTACTGTGAGGCGGACCATGGGCAGGCTGTGTGCTGCAAGGCACACCCTTAAGATGCTCGGGGTATTCCCCACCCTGTTCCCAGAGGTGTCCAGCATAGCACTGGGGGGTTGGGAAGAAAATGACACTCAGCTGGACATGGACTTGGTCCCCAGAGGTTGGGTAAGAGAAGTGACCATCTCGTTGGCCCCACTACCTCTTCTTGGAGCTGGGTGGGGTTGGCCTTGGAGTCGGCTGTGAGCCAGAATTTGTTCCAGCAGGAGCTGGGTAGCTCAGCTTTTAATTTGAATCAGTGAGAAGGTTGGAGTGATTGATGTCAAGGAAGTGGAACTTGGAGAGTGGGGGCAGACACCCAGGTGTGCTGCTCCTTTCATCTTCACATCAAATGCTACCTGGTGAGTTCCAGGGCACAGGCTGGGGGTTGGGAGCCAAGGGGAAGGCAGCTGCTGCTGGAAGGCAGAGGTAGGCCTTGGGCAGACCCTGCTTCCTGTCAGACAGATGGCTGTGAATAATAGGCTGCCATTTCCTGGGAGGGGCAGACAGGTAAGAGTTTCTTAGTAGATGAAAGAGCCACAGCTGATGGGATACATGATGGAATTTGATAAATTAATTTGTTCATTATTCATTTATAGTAATTGGTTAAGTTAACCAGCTTCTGCAGCCTTGTTCCTCCTGTAGCTCATGGACTTGAGCACCATGAGGGAGAGCTTGTCAGAGAGCAGAACCTCAGGCCTACCCCAACCCTGCTGAACCACAACCTGGTGTCTGACAACCCCCAGGGGATTCTCAGCCAAAGACAAGTTGGAAGCAGTGCTGGAGGGAGACTGTTGCACCCACTACTGGGAAGGGCCCTCCAGGGATGAGGAGGTAGGTGTTGATTTTGCATCTGGCAAACATCTCCCCCAACCCCCCAGCCCGCGCCCAGTGTGAGCTGCTTTGAGGAGGGCAGCCAGGTGCACCTCCTGCAGGCATTACCTCTGAGAAGGCACATTCCACACCTGGCTTCTTCCTTTCCAAGTTCACGGCACATCTGCTCACTGCACTGGGGTTGGAGTACACATAATGGCGCACAGTGGTGGTAACAGCAAGGGGGGAATGAGTACCTTTTCTTGATAGCACTTGAAACAAAGCCACCAAAGACCCCTCTGTGGCCTCCCCTCAACCCCATTGAAATTCCCACCAAAGAAAACCTGCTCTTTCTGGAATGAATCCATCCAGGATCCCTGACACCTCCACGTGATTGTAAGTCAATTCCCATTTGCATTTTTATACTCTTGACAACTCGCATAGCTTCACCAGGGTCCAGCGATCCCTGGGGAAGGCCTTAGTGGGCAGAGAAGTTACAGGGCTCAGGGAAGCTCTGCCAACTTCTAACGAGGCCCCCAAAACAGCCCTCGCAACACAGACACAGGACAGACACTTTACAGTTTATAAAATTACTTCCTTACGCATCCATTTTATAGGGGAAGAGATGAAAGTTCAAAAAGGTTACAACTCTACCAGAGTCACACAACTGGTAAGTGGTTGGACAGACTTCAACCTCGCTCTTCTACCAGAAATTCTGCTTTCCTGATACCTTTAGGCTGTTTCATATTAGGAGCACTCATGGCTATCCCAAAGCCCAACGTCCCTCGTCTCTTTCCCCTTTAACTATTTCATGCCAAAAGGAGATGATTGAGATCACGGAGTACTCTCTCTCCCCTCTGTGTGTGTCTGTATCTTGGTCTCTGTCTAGGTCTATGTGGCTCTCACTGTCTCCATCTCTCTGAGTCTCTCTCTCCTCTGTCTCTTTTCACCCATCCAATTGTGCTGCCTTTAACCTCAAGACACACACACACACCGACCTAGCAGAAAGTTCCCCCCATGGCCAGCATCGCAGCTCACTAGGCTAATCCTCCGCCTGTGGTGCCAGCACCCCGGGTTCTAGTCCTGGTTGGGGCGCCGGGTTCTGTCTCGGTTGCTCCTCTTCCATTCCAGCTCTCTGTTGTGGCCCAGGAAGGCAGTGGAGGATGGCTCAAGTGCTTGGGCCCTGCACCCACATGGGAGACCAGGAGGAAGCACCTGGCTCCTGGCTTCAGTTCGGTGCAGCGCACTGGCCATAGTGGTCATTTTGGGGGTGAACAAAGGGAAGGAAGACCTTTCTCTCTGTCTCTCTCTCTCACTAACTCTGCCTGTCAAAAAAAAAAAAAAAAAAGAAAGAAAGAAAGAAAGAAAAGAAAGAAAGAAAGAAAGAAAGAAAGAAAGAAAGAAAGAAAGAAAGAAAGAAAGAAAGAAAGGTCCTCCTAAGAAAGTTGAATCACATCTCCGCCCTGTCTTCTGGTACGAGCTAACCTTGGCTCCAACAGCCAAATTCTTGGCCCTGTCAAGTATGATGTCCGGCCGGTGACACACGTTCAGTGTTCGCCCTTTCATGGGGCTCTTTCCTGCCAGCTCCTGAACTGACAGTGCTAACAACATTTCATTCTGCATCAGTGGACACATACACGGGACTAAGCCTCTGAACCACAGGCCAGGAAAAAGGCACCAGTGCCAAGCATTTTGCTTACTGCAAAAACGCACTGAACGCTGAGGGTCTCTGAGTTACACCGGCATCACGGGTGCACGGCTGTTCTTCCCTTCCCACGTCTGCCTTGCTCACCAAGCCCTCCCCACCCTGGGAAGCTCCAATTCTTCCTTACTAGGACAGTGATTCAGCCTCAAGTCACAACCACAGGGTTCACAGAGTCGGAAGGAAAAAGCACTTTCTCTGTGGCCTGAGGACTTTTTAGGCTGGAATCACTATTTGATCTTTAAGCAAACTCATGGGTTGACATGGAATACATACATACAGAGAGTACACACACTGATAACTTTTCACATAGGCAGCATACCTGTGTCACCCGCCACCAGACTAACATGAGGCATTCCAGAGCCTCCTGCCTCAAGAGACACTAGGTGGGACGGGCGCTGTGGCATAGCGGGTAAAGACACCACATTCCATATGGGCACCAGTTCGAATCCCAGCTGCTCCACTTCCAATCCAGCTCTCTGCTATGGCCTGGGAAAGCAGTAGAAGATGGCCCAAGTCTTTGGGCCCCTGCACCTGTGTGGGAGACCTAGAAGGAGCTCCTGGCTCCTGGCTTCGCATCAGCCCAGCTCTGGCCATTGTCGCTATTTGGGGAGTGAACCAGTGGATGGAAGCTCTCTCTCTCTCTTTCTTTGTAACTGCCTTTCAAATAAATATTTTTTTAAAAAATAGACACTTGGTAATTTTAATAGGGAATTTTTCTTCTTATTTTAAGAAACGGCAAGAGAAACATGGAAAGTGCCAGGAGGGAGGAACAGAGACTTTCCAGAAAACAGAAGAGACTTGGGTCTGGCTTTGGGGAGCAAAGGCCCTGAAACTGGGTCCTGCAGATGGATGGCTTGAGGTCAAGTGGAGGAGGAGCGGGCAGGTGAGTGGGTCTGCCGGGCTGGCAGGGACAGCTTGAGCGTGCAGAGGGGCATGGATGGTACCAGCAGTCAGCACAGAGCCCAGTTTGGTCTCTGTCCTTTGACGGGGGAGGGGCAGGATGCTGGTGAAGAATGTGAAATGCAGTGTAGATGTTACTCAATGGCTTTTGTGGAACTGTAAATCTAGCCGTTAATTGTAATGTAGCCATTTTGTTAGTGTTGCAACCGACAAAAAAAATTGAGATTTATTTAAGCAAAAAAGAAAACAACAACAAAGGCAACATATCGCCTCGGGCATTCCTTGATCAGGGTTCGAGGGAAGATGAAGAGGAGTCCCCCGTCCCCCCCCTCTTCTGTTATTTTATATCTGCCCTTGGAGTTGTCACCTTTTCATCTGGGTTTCCCCAAAGCAGAGCCCGAGGCAAGGATTTGAATGTGATTTGGGAAATGCAGGAAGTGACATGGGAATGTGGGGCAGTGAGACAGGGAGGGGAAAGCACCAAGAATCGGAGCCTGGAGCTGAACCCCACAAGCAGCTCTGGGGAGCCGGGTTACACCACTGCAAGGGTGAGCAAGCTGGGCCCCAACTCCCACTGGTGGTTGGAGAGGGTTGCTCTGGAGGGTATTAATGCCTTGAATTTGCCAGCTGCCACCCACTAAGCACTCAGAGTGCAGCCTTCTGTGGGTTTCCAGAAAGCCCAGAGGTAGAGATTCAGTGCAAAGCGGCTGTGGGTCCTGAAAGACTCCATGGATAATGGTGAGGTCCCAACGTCAGCCTCGCCTCCCCTCTTGGCAGGCTGTGCCTTCACACTCACACACAGCAGCCTGCCTTGCTCTGGGCTGCAAAGAGATTTTCTCTCCCTGCAGATGAGCCACAGAACGGGTCCTGCCTGTCATTACCTCCAGTTTGGGTCAGTTGAATTGATCCAAGGGCAGAGGAGGTGAGAGATCCTACAAAGAAATCCCTGTGCCATTAGGAGAGGCACGGGCATTGGGCACAAGAAAGGGTTTCTGCACGTATGATGGAGATGTCCTAATAGGGAAAAGGTGTGTGATACTGAAGCCTAAGGAAGAGCTTGGACTGAAAATCCTTACATGGCTCTTTGTCTTCATTTAGGTATCCCCATTTAGGTATGTGGTGGTAGGGAGAGCACCCATTCCTGGTCCCCACCCCTCTTGTCTTTGGATTCTCCATTCTGTTCTCGGCTGGCCCCAGTCTTCTCTGATGCCACTGTCTGTACATCCATGATGGTCCTGGCTGTGTGCTCCAGATGGAAAATGTAATCTTTGATAAACCCTTACACTAAAAAGAACCAAGGAATAAAGGCTTGGGAGAAGGGGTAGGGTCCAATGTTAATTCAAGATTGTCATTGGGAATAGAAATCGCAGTGACGTGGGCAGGAAGAAAATGCTGTGACCTGTCCTGTACCTACTGGTTTAATTAAATCAGTGGTTTCCCCATGGCCTGGAGACTGTTTTAGAATTTCTGGTGAGTGTCTTTCTTAATCTTTACTTATCTATCTTTATTTTATTTGCGATGAAGGACAGAGTCAGACAACAATTGGAGCTGGAGCAAGCTGAAGCCAGGAGCCAGGAACTCAATCTGGACCTCCAATGTGGGTGGCAGGGACCCAACTACCTGAACTTTCATCTGCTGCCTCCTAAGGTGTGCAGTAGCAGGAAGCTGGAATCTGGAGTGGGGCCGGGATTTGAACCCAGGAACTCCCATATAGGATGTCGGTGTCCCAAGTGGTGTCTTCACCACTGTATCAAATGCCCACCCAGGAGCATCTTTCAAATCATGCACGTTCACCTGTTCTCCAAATCTAATGGCAACCTCTGCAAAGGGCTGGGAGTGGGGATTTGGGCTCCTGGCTGTCTCCCTGGGGGAGAAACCCTGTGTGTGTCCTGGGGAGTTGCCAATGGGCAAGACTTGGAAAGAGGCCAGTGCAGAGGCAAGGGAAGGCTGCCAACTGCTAGTCTGAAGGACGATCCTGTGTCTCCAGGTGCAGCGGAGTTGGAGGAGCTGTGGAGCAGAGGCATGGGTTTGAGTTCAGGCCACTAACCTCTGAGCTTCTCTGGGCTTCAGTTTCACTGTCTGTAAAATGGGAATTCTAATGCAAGAGGCATGAGATTGTGTGGGATTGTGGAGATCTTGGAATATTATTTCAGTGGCCTTGTTATTTTTGTCTCTCTTGCAGATGACCTCCTGGGGTGATCCTTAAAGCAGAGCCCCTAATCATGTGTGACTGTGGGGCCACCATTTCCCAGGCACCTCCTTCCACCCACACTCTGGGGTGGGGGCAGGTCAACACCGTGCTCCCTTACCTCGCTAGCGCAGTTCCGGCAGGGTTACTTCCCTCTTCTCTGGGGGAGGCCTACGGAGAGCAGGGGTGCCCCGGGGACTCATTCAGGTGTCCCAGGGGGCTGAGGTGGAGCACAGGTAGATCTGCTTGTGAGTCCTGTGATGAAGGGTGAAAAACCAACAGGAAGGCTTTGCTGATGCCGGAAATGGAGGATGAGCATCCTCCTTGGCAGAGAGGAACTGAGGACCAGGCACAGATCACCTCCTCAGAGATGCCTCCCTGCCTCTCCCACACCCGCCTCCTCGCACTGCTCCCTCGGCTAACAGGCAGACGTCACTGCCTTGCACTGAGCCCCCACAGAGTGTACTGTCACTGCAGAACCATCTGACAGTTTCTCCCCTGCTTATACGGCTTTGGTTAGCACTAAAATCATTGCCCTCAGATACTCAACATGATACTTAAAACAATACAATAAGCAAAGATAAACACACACACACCAAATAGCTCATGCAAAATCTCATTGACATTCCTAAAAAAATAAAATAAAAAAGACACTAATTTCCATGAGTTCTCCAAGAAGCTTGGGTAAGTTGACAATTTATCCTCTGTGGGGAGCAACTCGGACTAGACTAAGTTACTGGAATTAAGACTTATTCTATGCATCTGCTCTCCCACAATATGGCGCTGGGAGAGGAGTAAACAACTTCTACACAGCTGCCTCCAGTTCGACCAATAACCTGCAGGAGCTGATCCTGCTCCTGATTGGAGGAGAGCAGCATACTCGGCGTGTGGGTAGCAGAGTTGGGATTGGTGGAAGAGGACTATAAAGGAGGAGAGAGACAACATGCACCAGGAACATCTAAGGGGAACATCCGGATAACATCTGAGCAGCCCCCGAGAGAGCCGGCCAGCGGTGTGCCACTCCTCTGCGTAAGTGGGGAAAGTGGCAGGGGGAGCCGCCCTTCCACGGAGGTGGAAGGATCGGCAACCAACCCGGGAAGAACCAGCAGCAAACCCGGGGAGGGCCGAGCAGACGAAAGAACAGCGCAGGGTTTAGTGTCATTCCTCCGTGAAGAGGGGAGCGACAATCCTCAACCCAAATGCAAATACAAATGCTGTCACCGTGAAAAGCCATTTGCTGACATTTGGAGGAGAGGAAGTGGGTGGAAATTCCTGGGATTTCCCTTGGTGAAGCCTGCAGAGGCACTGCCTCAGGGAGACTGACCCCGACTACAGCAGGTGCAGATGGCTGCAGACTGGAAGGCATTCCCTGGCTTATCAGCACCTGCGGCCAGGAGGGGCCCTGCCTCATTCCATGTTCTGCTTGCACCAGGGTTACAGGCTCTGAGGGCAGCCTTCCCTTTTTGCCCCTTAAAACTCGGTGTGGCAAAGTGGAAAGGAAATTGCTATTCACTTAATCCCATGACAGGTACGGACACATTTTTTGGTTTGATTTTTGGTGACTATGCCATACACATACAGAATACTCCAAGAATCCAGGCAGAGAGCTCCAGCAGGGAGAGCCTGCCCAGCTCCTATGGCTCTAGTGTTGGACCTTGGAGAATGCCTGTCACACAAGAACACTGCCAAGGAGGTGAAGGCTCACAGCAACCCCAGCTAGTATATTCCACCGGTCACTCGTGATGCTGAGAGCCCGGCACAATTCCGTGCACAGTCTGGTGGGGAATGAGGTGGGAAACAAATGGAGAAATACTTTACAGTGTCAGCTGCATATCAGCTATTGTCAGCACTCACAGAGGGAGTGTGTTTTCGGAACAGTTTGCAGGTAATTCATCTTCAGGGACTGTGTGTGATGCACACGTTTGCTCAAATCTTTCTGTAATAGGATTTACTGAGGAGTAGACAACAGAAGAGACTGGACCTGCCGCCAAAAGAAGT